>NC_032026.1:10019309-10020130 GCF_001865875.1 Lupinus angustifolius | reverse complement strand
CCACCAGTGGAGTTCGATCGTTCCAAGTTCAGGAAGAAAGGGAAACAGGACCGATACAACTTGCTGCTTAATTGGATTTTTGTCCCTGAAAGACGAGTAGAAATGGAAGCGGATGAATATCCTGCTTTCATGACACCTCTACATGCACTGAAGTGGGGTGTGGTAGCCAAGCCACATGCCAAGTTTGACCCTGAAGTGGTGCGTGAATTCTATGCTAATGTGTATCCATTGGAAGGGGAGGAGTTTGTCAACCAATCATGGGTGAGGGGAAAGATTATCCTTTTTGATCGGGATACCATCAACACTTTGCTGAATAACCCGTTTGAGGCTCAAGAGGGGGTTCTATGTGAATATCACCAAGCCATTGTCGACCAAGAGTTCACTCCGGACAACGCTGCTGCTTTATTATGTGTACCTGGGCGTTCTTATAGCTGCAACAATGATGGACAACCTCTTCGTATTTATAGAAAATATATGACTCAGTTGGCTCAAGCGTGGATGCTCTTTGTATTGCATAATGTTCACCCTAACAGTCACGTGTCCTCTATGCCCCTGCTGATGTGCTATCTGGTGTCTGCTATTTTGCGGGGCATGACAATTGATGTGGCTGAGATCATAGCTCAGGAGATGTTCCGCATTGTGGTTCGTGCGGGTAAGAAAGGTTCTTTGGGGTGTCCATCCTTATCACCAAACTCTGCGCTCAGCAAGGGGTTCAAGTGAATCGCACTGAAAACATTAAACCCCCGATCACCATGCAATACATTATTCATCACTGTACGGGGAATTCTGATCCGCAACAAGGACAAGGCTCTAATTCACAA
>NC_032026.1:9963565-10019209 GCF_001865875.1 Lupinus angustifolius | reverse complement strand
ATGAAAATGTACGGCAAAATTCAGTAACTTCACAGGTTATTAAGAATTGAATCCATGGATGTATAAAGGGAAAGAATGATGAAGTTTCGATCCCGACTATATTATTTTTTTTATTGTTAAAAATCGTTTAGTCAAGTTATTATTATTTAAAACCAATGCAAATTTATCAACTAAAATTTGTATATAAGTGCTCAATTGATTCTTGTAGGAATTAGTATAAATCCACTCCGCTCCCTGAGGACGATAATCTGGTACCTTACCAGACTTTATTACTTGTGCGATACGGTACACTTGTCGTTACAAAAATCACTAACAATATGACAGAGTTCTTAAATTGTAATAGGGGTTCTTAGCCAATTCAATTTTTGGGATACTAGTGGGTGCTAATTATAGAAGAAAGGAGATGTGAAAAAATATGCTTTCTAATATGTCTAAGAGGTTGGCTTAGTGGGAGAGTCGTTTTTTTTATCTTTTGGAGGGTGTGTGGTACTTATTAATGTTGTTTTAAATGCTCTCCTGGTTTATCTTCTATCTTTCTACAATGCTCATAGGTGTGTGATCAAGGCTATGACTAAAATTCAGAGAGATTTCTTGTGGGGTGGTGTTGGTGCTCATAGGAAATTCTCTTGGGTCAAGTGGGATACAATGTGTATGGATCCTGTTAGGGGTGGTCTAGGTGTCAAACATCTTGTATCTTTTAACTTGGCCCTTCTTGGTAAATGGAGGTGGATGTTGTCAACTGAAATAGCGGCTCTTTGGTCTAGAGTGTTAATATCCAAGTATGGAGTTCAGTTTGATTTTATTGGGAATGATGTAGGTACTAGGGGTCCCAATAGTCTCTTTGGTGGAGGGATTTGAAACAAGTGTTAGGAGGGTCGGATTTTGTTTTAGGGAGGCTTAATGATGGCTTTAAAAAAGTGTTGGGGGATGGTAATCACACTATATTTTGGGAGGATTTTTGGATGGGGGGAGATCCTTCAATGATTCTTTTGAGTGACTTTATAATATGAGTTTGGCTAAAGAGGCTAATGTTGGATATTTATGTTTTTGGAGAGATGAGTTGTAGAACTGAGAGCTACCTTGGAGGAAAGTCTCGTTTGAGTGGAAAAAGCTTTGGATTGAGAATATTATGAAGGTTTTGAGTATAATTAGACTTGAGGAGGATGTTGAAGACAAGTGGATATGGATTCATGAGGCTTCTAATTGTTATTTGGCCAAGTCAGCTTACAAAGTGATTTGGCATAAGGATGAGTCTAGATCAGATGATTGTCACTTGTGTAATGGGGTTTGCAAACCTTTGGCATCTTTGAAGATTTGCATGATTGCTAGGAGGAATATGTTGGATAGGATTCTGTGTAAGTGGAACTTAGCCAAGAAGGATGACAATTTTATTGTGAACGAGTTTATGTGTGTGCGGGTCAAAAAAATTTGCTAGAAGTTATGGACCATATGTTGTTCTCTTGTCAATTCTCTTACCATATTTGGTAGCTTCTTTATGGTTCGTTGGGGCTTGCTATGGTGTTACCTCCTTCTAGAAAGGCCCATTTTATGCAACATTTTCTTTCGGTTAAGGGTTGTCTAACAAAAGAATTTTGCTCTGTTTTTTGGATGGTTGGAATTTGGTCTCTTTGGAATTATCGTAATAATGTCATCTTTAACAAGAACAAAATGTGTATGGAGGAGGTAGTTGATGAGATAAAATTCAAGTCTTGGTTATGGATCAAAAGTAGACTGAAAGATGCAAAATGTCTTGGTTTGAATGGTGCTCTAATTCGATCTTATGCTTGGACTATTAGTGTTAGAAGTATTGCCTTGTTGAATGGGGTTAACTTTTTCCTTTGGTTTTCTGGGGATTGTTTTCTCATACTAATATTCTTGTATAGTTGTTCTATGTGTAATTTGTTACTATTTTAATAAAATTTTCACTTCTAAAAAATATAAATCATTAGTATCAATTAATTAAAGTTATATATTAGTACAAATAAATAATAAATTTAAATTATTAACATGTATATTAATCATAAATTAAAATCATTAATATATTAATCATTACCAATTTATATTATATTAGTAAATAGATTTATAGAGAATGTGAAATATGATAAATCATACATTATTGATTTATAAATCATATAAACCACAATGATTTAAATTTAATGATTTGTATTAACCTATTACTTTAATTAATACTAAATTAATAGCAATTACTCCAATTATCTTAGTAGCTAAAAGTATTCTAGTTGTAATAAAAAAAGAAGTGACATTTTTGTTTGAGGAGTCATTTTGTCACAAGTTTGTACTCCTCTGAAGTGTCCCTTTTTAAATCCAAAGGTTGATCATTACTTTTCTGAATGTCTTTTCAGTGACACTCCAGTTTGAGAAAATTTGGATGGATACCTATACTTGTAAACCAAACCAATTAAATCTTGATATCATATAAAATATTATTTTTTGTTAAAATTTAGATATAAATTATAGCATCAAAAAACATAAATATACTCGTTTATAACTATGATGTGTTGGATAAGTTTTTATCCTCCATTATTACTCAAGCTTTAATTGGTGTGGTCTCTATTATTAGTTAAAAACACCAGAGTGGGTATACTTGACTATGAGTTTCATCAGCATATTTAATAGTGACAGCTTATGACATTACTACTACATTCACTACTTTGGTAGGTGTCCTTTCAACAAATCTGGTGTCCAAAATCATATTTGGCATTAAAAAATACAATATATCAATTAAAAAATTTAAATATTTATTATTATTTATGTTTTTATTTCATTATTATTTGGCATAACAAAATTTAAAACTAACATATCTATGTTTGGTACACTTGACTTAGTGATGATGTCATTCTCTGTAGCCAAAAAGCCTATTCTCTCTATTTCACAATCACATATTTTTAGAATTTCAAAGTATGGAAGTTGGTATGAGTTTGACACATGTGTTGCGAAGCATTTATAAGATATTAATTTTATAGTAAACAATCTTAATTCTACTAAATACATTCAGTAACTGATAAAATACTAACAATTCAACCCAAAAATGAATGGCATAACAAAATCTTCTACATCCCTTCAAGAAAACAAAATCTACATTTGATTTTTGGGCATCAATTTGACATAACATTCCTATAAGGGGAAAGCCATAATCAAAATCTTTACCATGATGCCCTTACTGCTGCTAAGTTAGCAAATCATTTTTTTTACTAACATATCACAATTCTGCTTACATTAAAGATTAGAAAAACAGATCCAAAATTTCTGTCTTTTATTTATAAATACAATACAGAGAACCTAGCAATGAAAAGGAAAAAAATGTACTAAATTGGCAGTAATAAACATATACAGAGTAATTTAGGAATGAAAACAAGTGGCATGATTGCATGAGCTTTAATCATCTGAGGTAAGGGTGAAACTTGGCTTCAACTCATTCCAATTTTAGTGAAAAAGTCACCTCACATGATAATGTTTGGATAGTGAAAATCTAACCCAACAAGTTAAGTAATCCAAACTTGTGTTAAGTAATCCAACAAGTTAATCAGATTCTGAGGAATCAGATTGTTGCTTACCAATAATCATAGGGAAAATTGTTGGCAGTATAGAATTTGCATGCATTACAGATTGTCTTGAACCAACTAAAGTCCTCTCATTTACTTTCCCAACTTCTTTGCATACACCGTCCAATATTGAAAGGAAATCTCTCACAACCATAAAGATTCTAAAAGGATGAGCTTCTTCCTTTGAAGAATTTCCATGAAAATATTCAGTTACCTCCTTTACTGAAGATATAGCATTTTTCTCTTGGACTTGGATTCTTAAAATCTCCTCCTCTCCTCTCTTTAAGAAGCCTTTCATTGCGTCGAAAAACTTTCGGCTAGTTTCTTTTGTAGGTGACTCTTCGTTCAATTTTACAACTTGCACTACTTTTTCAATCCCTCTGGCAAGCTTAGCAACATCACTACTAAGCATATCTGAATCCATAGCAGCTGCTTTTTTAACATTAGTGAGTTCTCCACTCAAGCCTGAGACAACTTGCAGCCCAAGTTTCCTAAAGTCAACTTCATCTTGAAGAGTATATTGCTCAATATTGTCGGAAGCTTTGTGGTAAATTGAACCTGAAATATTAGAGCCCTCGGTTCTTACAATTTCCTGTACAACAAAATGCAAGAGAGTAGTCTTTCCGTCAGTTCCTTTGATATCGACCAACTTCAAAAGTGTGTCGAGTTTGAATGCATGTGCATCACCACGGTTGGTTCCAACATTCATACGGTTTCCAGTTCTGAGCACTGCTTCAAGTAGCTTCAAAAACATTTTGCTATTCCTTAATTCCCCGCAAGCCACCTGTGGAAAATGATGAAATATGTGAACTGCAGGTACATTAGTCCAAATTGAAATTACAAGACGTAGAATTTGTTAATTGCACACGTTCATGAAATATCAGTTATGCTATGCTTAATTTCATCAATTAGATAAGCTCATTCTATGCTATGCTTAACAAGTTTCTCTTATAGTTTAAAAACAAGGATAATTATGTTTTAATCCACATTATGAACTAGTTTTGAGGACTAAGCAAAGTTATTTTCACAATTTCAGCGTCTTACAAGTAAAACCATGTTTAACTGAGGTAAGGTGAATTCGTGATTTGAAGAGAAAGACAACTTCTTACTATTTATCTGAATGCAAGGAAGAGACACTAGAAATAGTGGATGCACATTAAACTATGAATACATATCCAAAAACATTAAGTAAACAAAATTATTGAAATCAATAGAAAAAGAGATGAGAGAAGAATACATGCCTCCAAAGTTTCAAAGGACTTTTTAAGATATTCTAGTTCTGAATCAAAATTAGCAATATAGAGCATAGCATCCACTCTCTTAAATGCAAAAGGTATATCAAGCATGACTTTAAGAAATTTCTCAGCTGGGCCAAGCTTGTAGGGTGAATCATCTTGAAACTCCTTCAGCTTAGATTCTTCATCTTTGGTGGGAGTCATCTTCAATAAACATTCGAGAAGTTCTGTTCCCAGTGTATCATAATGGCCTATTAACAGAAACAAAAAGTTTTAGTATTTCAGCGAAAAATAAAGGCACTCACAAGGTGAGAAATAAGATACTCAGAGTTGGTCAACAAGGATTAACAGAACATAACTTCATTTATAAGTGGATAAGATGCTATGATATAAGCAATGCATAGAGAGAAAGAGTATAATGTTGTGCCATGAAAAAATGACCATGAGAACAAGTAGGATAGTGATTCATCAACCATAATCACCTTCCCTCAGGGCTTCACAAACTTCATCAATTGTTACATTCAATGCCCTGAGTAAAATTGCAATGTTCTGAGACTTCTTTGGATCAAGCACACGATTTTCCGGCGGCAATGGTGAAAAATGAACGGTTTGACGCCGAGCATTATCTCTAACAGCAAGACTGGGATTTTCCTTGGAATTATTTACCATAAACAAAGTCTCAATCATGTCCTCGTTCAATCTGAAAATTCAGCTCCATTAAATCATTCAAACTTCAAATAAAACACATAACAAAACAACAAAAACAATAATCTTAAAAAACAAAAGAGAAAACTCAAACAACATGTGATATAGAATAGAAACTAGGTATGATGTTGACAAACTTAACTTGGAGAAATCTAAATTCGAAACACAACATAATATTATTATTAGCATAAATCTTACTGAAAAGAACTCGGTCTTAACCGATCCCAAACTGTGACCCTGTCTGAACTGGCCTTAACTTTATCCCAATGTAAAGCTTTCAACCTTGGCTTTAGAGTTTCAATATTCACATTCTTATTATCAGTATCACCAATACCAACATGTTGCGACTGCTGAGCCATGACCGGAGTCTCCAACAACCGTGGCAGCGGCGGCGGCGGCGGTGGTGTTGGACAAATTCTCACCGGAGAACTCTTTCCCTGTGCTGAAAAATCCAAACTTGGACTCAAATCTTCTCTGGGTTTCGGCGAAGAAGATAGCGAAGAGAAAGAAGGGGACTGAGATGATGAAACTGGGTTTGGGTTGTGACAAGGCAATGGGTTAATTCTTGTAGGTGAAGGTGAACAAGACATGGAACTTGGATTTGAATTGGTGAGAGAATTAGAACGAGGGTAAGATGGGGTTCTAGAAGTGAAGCTTTTGCTACCAAATTGAAAATCTTTGAAGGATAAAGAACTTGTTTCACCATGAACAATAGGTGAAGGAGGACTCTGTAGTTGTTTTCTTCCAGAAGACCCTCTTGGAGAAAAGAACTCTTCCTCTTCCTCATTATCCTCTTCTTCTACTTCACTATGCCACGGCCTAAAACTATGGCGAGGCAACGGAGGAAGCGGTTGAAGCTCCGGCGAGTCTTCCAATTTCCGGTAACCTCTACTTCCATTGCTGCTAGAACTTGAACCTGCAGCAGAATCAGTTAAAATATCCAAGCAAGCCTTTTGATCGAGGTCATCGGAAGTTATGGTGTTCGGCGGGAATAACCGCCGGCTATCTGATCTAAAATCCTTGTCTTTAGGGGTAAAAGTTGAGTGTCTGAGACGACGGCGGTGGATGACAAAGGCGGCGACAGCGGCGAGGATAGCTAAGGAGAGTAGAGAGAGGGATACAGAAAGGACAACGGTGGCAACATGGCGGTTGTTGGTGGCGGAGTTAGGGTGAGGGAAGAGAAGAGAAATGTTAGCTGGGAATGTAGAAGGAATGGTTGGTGGAGAAGGAAAGAGTGGTGGAGTGTGATAATATGGAAAGAAAGGTCTTTGAGCTGAAGAAGTAGATGATGATGATGATGATGAAGAAGAGAATGGAAGCTTAGGTTGTTGGTGTTGGTGTGTGGGTTGTTGTTGAGGAGAGGAAGATGGTGGTTGTGGCGGTGGTATAAAGAGTGGGTGGTGGAGGATACGGCGGTGGAGAGTGGTGGAGGAAGAAAGTGAAATAAAGAAGAGAATAAAAGTAACACTTAAAAAAGACATGGTAGTAGTAATGTGAGTTGATAAGTGAAGTGAAAGAAGAAAATGGAGTTAAGTTTCAGTAGTTGAAGCATTACAACACTGACACTCTTATTTGTTTTTACTTGTAGCGGTTAAAAAAGTTCTGAAACTTTGTCTATGCAATGCACATAGTTATATGTTACTGAAGAGTGGTAGAAAATAAGGGATATGGTAAAATATGGGTGAGTTTCTGTGATGGTGAAGAACACGACGAGGTGTTGTTTGTATTTGGAAAGTAGCTAGGGTTTTGTTTGGTTTTGTATTTTTGGTAGGAAGAAAAAGAAACGTGGAGTAATGAAGCTTTTTTGTTTGTTTGAAGTGCAAATTGTGCAATGAAGTGTTGTGTTTAGAGAGATAAATGGTTAATGGTTTATGCAGTTTTTTCTATCATTACCCTCTTTGGGGAAGAAGAGAAGAAAATGGAGAGCTAAAGAGAGAGTATGAATTTTATCAATTATATGGATTTATTGTCCACCAGATGATAATGCAGGATAACTGGAAAGTAAATTTTCATCTCACAATTTTAATTCCACATTTACATTTTAGACTTGTATTTTGAGATATGTGTACAAATAAATGTTGAAGATAAGATATGAAGATAATTTTATTTGTCTTAAAAGAATACAAAATATTAAATTTGGATGGTTGAAACTTTGAAACTATACAATGTTATTAATATTATACCGGTTATCAAACCAGTAAAGGTACTAATATAATGATATATCAGTTCAACTAATGATTCAATAGTTCAACTACAGTAAAGTTATATATATATAATATTACCATTAATCTTGAAAATCAATAAAAGACCAATATTTTTTATTTTCATCAAAAAATTAATTTTAATTAGTTTAATTGAAAACAGCGGGTATAAATAGTTTCGACCAATTTTGATCAATATAATTATAAAACCGATATAATTATTGTATTATACCGGTGTTGAGATTGGTTTACGGTTGAACCGGCTGACACAAACTAATTTTATAGAACGGTGCTAAATTTTCAAGTTTCTATAAAAGAGATGTACAAAAGTGCTAATAGAAAATAACATATTTAATAACAGTAGACATTTATTGTCCCACAATTTGTACTATTATACGTGTTATCACTTGTAGCGGTTAAAAAAGTTCTGAAACTTTGTCTATGCAATGCACATAGTTATATGTTACTGAAGAGTGGTAGAAAATAAGGGATATGGTAAAATATGGGTGAGTTTCTGTGATGGTGAAGAACACGACGAGGTGTTGTTTGTATTTGGAAAGTAGCTAGGGTTTTGTTTGGTTTTGTATTTTTGGTAGGAAGAAAAAGAAACGTGGAGTAATGAAGCTTTTTTGTTTGTTTGAAGTGCAAATTGTGCAATGAAGTGTTGTGTTTAGAGAGATAAATGGTTAATGGTTTATGCAGTTTTTTCTATCATTACCCTCTTTGGGGAAGAAGAGAAGAAAATGGAGAGCTAAAGAGAGAGTATGAATTTTATCAATTATATGGATTTATTGTCCACCAGATGATAATGCAGGATAACTGGAAAGTAAATTTTCATCTCACAATTTTAATTCCACATTTACATTTTAGACTTGTATTTTGAGATATGTGTACAAATAAATGTTGAAGATAAGATATGAAGATAATTTTATTTGTCTTAAAAGA
Organism: Lupinus angustifolius; assembly: GCF_001865875.1. Taxonomy (NCBI): domain Eukaryota; kingdom Viridiplantae; phylum Streptophyta; class Magnoliopsida; order Fabales; family Fabaceae; genus Lupinus; species Lupinus angustifolius. The sequence continues at coordinate 10,010,560 of NC_032026.1, read as the reverse complement.
ATACAAAATATTAAATTTGGATGGTTGAAACTTTGAAACTATACAATGTTATTAATATTATACCGGTTATCAAACCAGTAAAGGTACTAATATAATGATATATCAGTTCAACTAATGATTCAATAGTTCAACTACAGTAAAGTTATATATATATAATATTACCATTAATCTTGAAAATCAATAAAAGACCAATATTTTTTATTTTCATCAAAAAATTAATTTTAATTAGTTTAATTGAAAACAGCGGGTATAAATAGTTTCGACCAATTTTGATCAATATAATTATAAAACCGATATAATTATTGTATTATACCGGTGTTGAGATTGGTTTACGGTTGAACCGGCTGACACAAACTAATTTTATAGAACGGTGCTAAATTTTCAAGTTTCTATAAAAGAGATGTACAAAAGTGCTAATAGAAAATAACATATTTAATAACAGTAGACATTTATTGTCCCACAATTTGTACTATTATACGTGTTATCAGTTTATGATTGATTGAAAAAATATTTTTAAATTAAAAAATTAATAATTAATTATTTTTTGACCAATCAAATTTGATGATACATATTGTGATACAATTTATAGAAAATCAGATGTGTATCATTTACTAACGGTGTAAATTATCATTTATTCTCTTATATAAAGGTAATATACATGCACATTAAATAATATATAAATAGAATAAAAATTCTTACATTTTCTAATACATAAATTTTATACTCATTATTTGTCAAATATAAAGGAATGAAGTAAATCTTAAAAATTAAGCACGTGCTTATATATCAATATTATTTTTCTAAAAAAAAAATTCTCATTTTTTTAAATATTCTCTTTCATTCCAAATAAGGAAATGCATTCTCTTAAAATATTTATTAACATTTTATTTTATTATATATTGCAAAATATATTATTAGAACGAGTTTTTGTGTACAAATTAGAATGAGTTTTAAGTAAATAGTTTAAAAGATCTATTCAGAAAAACTGGTAGGATCTAGTTGGAAAAGATTAACTATAGAAAGCAAATTTAGTAATTTTATCAAATGCTCTGAGTTATCCATCACTTAACACAGGGCGATTTAATGAGTTCTCCCTCCCTTAATAATAAATGGCAATGTGTTTTCCCGAGTTATCATTAGTTTCCAATGATTTGAAAATGATTAGTTTCTAATTATCTCTTGAAAACATACTAAAAAGAATTAAAATATAAATAACCTCTAGATTCAAAATAGGTGGTTATATATACATTAATGCATGAATTATATGAACATTCACTTTTAAAAAAATAGAAAGTAAACTAGAATATGATGCTTTATAATTTATACTCTAAAATAGTTATTCATACTTTTTGACGACCAATTAATTTTTTATTTTTTTATTTAATAAGTTATGATGGGTTAAATAAAAATCCAAATAAGCATTTGAATGACTGTTAAAATATAATAATTAAATAAATGATATAAAAATATATTTTCTCATAAAATATAGTTGGAGTGGGTAAAAGTAAAAAAGGGAAAAGTAATTCACAGACAAACCCATGTTTCCCTATAATATGCCTTTCTCTCATACAATCAAATCTATCAGAAAAGTTGTGATCTTTTGCTTGTCCTTATACTAGTGACGCTGACATGTGACAAAAAATTTCAAACCTATTTTCATTGCTTGTCTTATATATTTATTTTAATAATTTGTATTGAATAAAGATTGACAAGTTAATTAGTTGTTCTGGTTTTATCTTACATTCATGAACGAAATTAGTAATAGAAAATTTATATTGCAAAATTAAGTTGATTAATTTTCTAAATTAATTTAATTAGTATAGTTAAAAGTTAAAACATTTATTAATATTTTTTAGTTCTCTCAAATTTGAGTCCTCGTGATATGAATGTGTTAATATTCAAAGAGAGACTTGACCCCACATTTAGTACAACGCGAACAGGTTTGTGTGTCCTATATAGCTAGCTGTTAGAAAAGAATTAAATGAAGTAAGTATTCAGCTCACGCTCTTCCCTTATTAATCGGACAAAATAATAAGGGAAAATTGTGAATGATAATACCAAATAAATAAAGAGTTCCTACTTCCTAATATAAGCCTTACCAAAGCTTATTATCCCAAAATAATTTTGTTCATCTTTATGTAGTGTTGAGCTGAACATCAGTTACTTTTCAGTATTAGATTCTTCAACACTAGAATGTAGAAGAATGATCATCATATTGTTTTTTAATTAATTTAATTTAAAAAATACAAAAAAAAGTTGGATCCTAAAAAAAATGTGTTACATGTTATCCTGCTCAATATCTTTGCAAATATCTATGGGTGACTTTGGGTGTTGCATGACACATGAAGCCATATAACCCAAAATTACATCGCTAGGGTAATTTCCCTACCATACAAAGGAGTAAGGATACTCTCTATTAATGGAGAGACAAGTACTACTCAATAACACATAAAAGTTAATATGTAATAACACTTCTATCATTTTGTTTATTATGAAATCACATTTTTGCTATTAAAAATATGAGTAAAAACAATCACTTGTCTCTCTATTAATAAAGATGATCATTATTCCATACAAAGAGTATTACATTTTCAATCAAGCAATCAGCAACCACCTTTGAGTGAATCCTCTCCACAACTGAGCCACGAGATCGTTAGAAAAATCAATAAGAAAGGTAAATTAAATAAAATTTAATTCAATCTATGGAGGAAGAGGAAGAGAAATCAAGAAAAACAATATATGAAATAATTAATAAAGACTAACATATTAACATGATTTATGAAGGAATATCTTGAAGTCATACGATCTATGTAGCCAAAGGAATTAAGGTTTCGTTGTTGTTGTATCCATTTCTTTTAATAGAACTCAGGTACTTAGGTAACAATTACCTTTCATGAACCCACTTCTATTAACAATAGCATCCTGGACAAATGGGTTAATAACTTAACATTGCTAGAGAAGAAAATTGAGGTCTTTTGCTGGCTCAACTTTTTCCCAGAAGCTAAAGAAAAATAATTAGTGCAGCACAAAATATAACCCATTTGCTCAATGCAAACAAAAGAAGATCGTCCTCAAACATTAAATTTATTGGATTCCAGCTTCACTTATTCAATTCACTTCCTCAATAATACATTGTACATTTTTTCCTTACAAAGCACAATAGATAAGGGGAAAGTGGGTCCCTTGCTTTTTTCCTTTAGAGAACTTCAACTAGATTAAAGATCTTATATCTCGTCTATAACACTATTTATGCCTTGAACTAATCAAAATTTATTATTTAATTAAAAATTATAAAAATTTAAACTAATATTTTATATTACTTAACCAGTTCTATTAGATATAGACACATAAATGAAATTTTCTTATGAAGGAAGATTCCTGTTTGCTACACTGAAATGATTCACCTTTCTAACCATGAGTTACATGCTAGGTTATTCTACTATGCAGTATGCGGTTCATATTTATCTGTTACTTTTTATGTTATTATTACCAACTTATTTATTATTATATTCTTTTGAGGAAAGTGAAGATGATAAATAAGGTAGATGAGTGAACATGTAACTTTATTCTCACCATTCCAAAGACCTTAGAAAGAAGGGGAACTAATACAAGCATGATTCAAATCAATTAAGTTACCCTGAAGAGCAAGTTCTCTTAGACATGCATCAATAAAGTCCCAAGACAAGTGGTCTTAGGGTTTCTCAAGGTCTATCTGTATGGTCATAAAGCATTTTTTCACCTTCATCATTTTCATATCTAGATTGGCGATTTTTCAGAATGAGAACAAGAAGTGTAGCATTTATAGACTTCATAGCCTCAAAAATCCTCCAAGCCATGCAAATAAAATCACAGAACTCTTTGTTAAGACAACTCCAATTATGCTTATAAAAAAGGCCATCATGGTATTCAGGGAATGAAATCATTTGTCCCACTTTTTGCATCTAAATTGTGTTTTAATTTAATTAAAAATTGTCACCTACTTAAAAAGAAAATTCATTTAAATGAATATTTTTTTTAGATTATTTAATGAAATTTAATTAGATTGGTATATAGTGACATGAATTTTGTGAGACGTGAAATTCTGGTTCATGTAAAAGGAGCTTTTTAGCGACCCACCGAAAGGAGAGCTTTCTAACCCTAACTTAAAGTGCTTAATTATTATTTAATTCCTTTCCACCATTACCAATTAGTTAAACAAAATAATATAATAATAACATCAAACAAAACCCTAAACCAAATTAATATTTGTACCGAAAAAGACAAAACCCTAAACCTGTCAGCATCATATCGACAGATATATTTGCTTCAGGTCAAGCTTTTGCTCAAATTCTAATCTGTGTCGTGACTACCGTGCTTCAAAAATTCCACCCCTCTTGTTCATATTTCACTTGCCTGATAACGATGTTTGATTCTCAATCATTTTATTCATTTTGTTCTGTATATAAATAAATATATTAGAAAAAACTATATATTTATAGTGTAAAAGAGTTTGTTATACTATTAGTCCATAATTTATTATTTATATTCAATTATCATCACTCTTAAATATAAGTAATATATATGAATTATGTATAAAATTTTATATTAATAGTGCATAAATCTTAAAATCTAAATGTATTAGACTTAGTTTTTATTTTATTTTATGAATTTCTCCTCCTAAGGATATTTGCATTCAAGTTAGATCATGATTTAATAATACTTCAGATGACATGGAGTGAATATGTGTCAATATATTAATAAATTTGAACATTGTACATGATTAAATCATAGAAATTAAAAATTGTGAAATTAAAATTAACATTATATACTTCAAAATATAAATAAACATAATATGGACAAATATCAAAATCGTAGAATGAAAATTAGGACAGCCTAAAACTTAAGTTGAGTATGAGTCCCAAAAACACGTGGAATCTAATGTCTAAAACATGCACTTGTCAAAGTAAACTAGAGGACGGGTGTTGCAAAAAAAATGTATGCAGTAATATGAATTGTGTTTTCTTATTATATCATTTACTATTTATATTTTTATCATTGATTCTTAAAAAATATATATAAATAAATGAGATAATATATTAAATATGTATAAATCTTTACACAGATATTATAATCTTTCATTTTTATCATACTTCTTATTCCAACTTCATCACCTTGGATACACGGGTCACCAAACCTTTCATTTTTATGATCCTTTACCTATATTATTACAATCAATATTGTGAAATCTGAGTTCGACATTAAACCAGAAGAGGTCGCATATCAGGTTTAATCAGTTTAAACGGGGATGATTTAATATATAATTAATAATTTTTATAAACAAATATATAATTATATATAGATGTAAACTTTTATATAATTATATTAAAATAACACCTCTCAATATTTTTTGGGACCAAAATAACACAAAAGATTAGAGTAACGTTCTATTTTTTAATTATAAACCGTCCGGCTTACTTCCCAAATTATTTTGGTTTAACACGGCCTGACCCGAACTTTATTGGATCAAAGAGGTCCAACTCTCATTCAATTAAGACGGCTAACCAAAGTGACTTATAAATTCCATCAGTATTTAAACTGGTCGGACCACCTAGTACGGTCCGGTTCTTAGAGTACTTATTAGTTATTACAATAGTCTTTAAAGAATAAATTTTGGATGCACGTGTATATAGACAAACACAAATCAATTAAATAATATAAAATATATGCAGTAATTTAAATATTTATGTATGTGATACAAGAAATTATTGTTCATCTATTACTTCTTGCGGTTAAATCTATAAGGAACTCTACTTTATATTTAAATTGGGTATTTTATATTTATTTTTTTCTTATAAACAATTCTCACTTTATTGTATGCAGATAGATATTAATATAATTTTGTTAATGATATTTTTATTTATATAATTTGAAGTATTTTTTGAAAATAAATTATTAACTTACATGTTTGTTCTGTGATGGTAGGTGACTGAGCAGGGCAATAGCCGGACAAGAGGTCCTCTTGGAGAGTTTGATGTGAGCTTGAATCTGATGGTAATGTTCTTTGGTGAGATGTCAGGTGACTGAGTCAGGCAGTAGCCGAACAAGAAGTCTTCTTGAAGTGTCTGATCTGAATTTGAACTTGCCGGTAGAGTTTGAATCCACAAATAGCTAAAAAGGTGTTCAGACAATTAAGTCGTCATCTGAATGAGGAGAGAGATTAGAGAGAGTAGAATGACAAGAGTAAGAATTTAAGATATGAGAGATTATTGTTATTTTCTTATGGGATGGATCCCCTATTTGTAGTGAAGGTTGGTAGAATATTCTCTAGCAGATGTTGTTGGCATGACTGGCCATTTGGGCTTGTGGGGCTGACTTGGATGATCCTTGGTTGCATTATCCATATCCGGCGGCCTAGTAAGGTCGTACTCTATGCATAGTTGACTTATAGCATGTAGTAGGCTTGATAGCCATAGTATAGGCTTGTGCTTAATATAGAGCAGAGGGTTAGGTGAGAGTTGTAGGTGGCATGCAACAAATGTATGTTCCAGGTGGCGTGACAATCCTACATTGGTTGTGCGACAAATGAATGGCAGAGACTAGGGTCTAGTATTGGCCTGTACGATTGTCTTCAGAGAACGGTGTACCTCCATGTGTTATTTGATTGACCGGACTACAACATGAGTCATTGTGAGATGTTTGATCTTTGTTTGGCTTCAAGTGTCCTAGCCTGGTCAAGGTGAGGACCATTTGATCGGGATGGAATAATGGTTAAAAACATCTTTCTAAACATGATTTTGGAAAGTGTTTTTAATGTCTTTTATGGTGATTTAATACAAAATCATTTTTGTAATACCACACTCAAAATCACTTTACAAAGTTGTAACCAAACATAAAAATAGTTTATTATTTTACATAAATCTTTTTGAAGCTAAAACAAACATGCCCTTAATATCTTTATTCAAACTCAGATAACTTTCCTTAAACTCTCATTGGAGCATCTTCCACATTTGACACGAGTAGCTAGTAACATACTTGAACATATGTCATCTCTCTGAGTAAAAGGATTATATAATTCCATTGTCTTTAACTCTATAATTATAGGGCGTTAGTGTTTATTACCTTCAAGAGGCAGATATTGGCCTTGTACGATTTCTGTATATTATATAAACCAAATGGTGACATTATTTGGGGAAACATGGTCTTGTGATCTGATACCACTTGCTCCTCAATTTCTGTGTTTGCATATGTGACCAAACAAGTATGTTAACAAAGATTATCTGTAAAAAAAAACCATATTCATATATCCCTAATCAATCAAATTTTATTAAGTAATATAAAAATATTAGTTTTTATTTTTATAATTTTTAATTTTAGTTAAATGACAGTTTTTAATTAGATGGAGACACAAATAAGAAGAGAAGTGAAACACACAACCTTTCAAAGTATGTAGGAAAAGTTAAACTGTATAGTTCCTACATCGATATCCGTTTGTCAAATTAAGCACTTGAAGTTTAGCACAACGTGTAGAGAGCAGCATAAATTTTGATGTAATTTGGAGTGATCTGATCCCATATGTTATATTATTTCTATCCTGATATCACAATTTTTTATGACCAAAGTTTAGTTGTATTGAGTCCTAAGAATTCATCACATTAGAATATTACATTAATAAAGTACTCTTATTGGTATTTATTATACAATATTGCATGAAAACCATATGGTGTACAAATTAAAAAGAGAAGGAGATAAGGTTTCTTTTGGCTTAATATTACAAGATCCTTATATTTATTTATATTTGTTAACATTAGAATACTTCAATTTCAATAAGGGAAAGAGAATGTACTAAGTTTTTCAAAAAAAATCTTCATCTCTTGAATTCTTATTCTTGACGCTTAAGGTTAAGAAAATCCTCTTTATATAAATTACTGCTATATGATCCTTAAAAAAAATAAAATTGTTAATATATGAGATTGAGCTATGAAGGCAGAAGATAATGGCAATAATGGAAGTGTCGGTTTTGATAATTTCATGCGTGGGAGAATCTCTGTTTTTTCCTCATTGAATTGAACGATGGAGGTCAATACATCACGTCCTTGTCTAGTCGCATGTGAGGATGTACCACCAATATTTTATCATTTACTTTTGGACTTATCCATCATTAATATTTCTTTATTGCTTAAAATAAAAAATAGGTTGGATAATTATTTTATTCTTTATAAAAAATTTAGTGTATCAAATTGATCTCCAAAATATAATACTTAATTATTATAAATATAAGTTAAAATAGTTCCTATAACGGCCAAAAAAATTACTTTGAAGAATTAATTCAACTTATATTTGATATTTCTTAGGATTATTTTGAGTTTTTTAAATTTTTTAATTATCAAAATAGATATTTACTATAACAAACAATATGTGACAAATCATTTTTTTCTAACTATTAATAAAAGGAATTGACATTTAGATGATATCACTAATTTATTTTAACAAATCACTCATTTTTCTAACTATTAATAAAAAGAATTGACATTGATATCACTAATTTATATTATATGTGATAAGTCATAAAATAAATGTGTCCAAATGACTTCCGTCAAAATATTTGTTATTTTGAGAAATAAGAATAATTAATATGAATCATTAGATTTTATTTTAATAATTAAGATTAAAGAATACATGCATATAATATTTTTTAAGTGATCATGTGACCAACAACTCATTTTTAATTTTAATCATCCACATATAAGACACAAATTGGTAGCTACATATATTATTTAAGTGATCATATTCTTATTTGAGTCATTTCTTTTTTGGTACATAGTCACTTTCTATATATACATGTTAACAATTTTTATTACAAGCCATTTACATCCTAGTGGAAAGTTAGGATTTAGAAGAGAGTGGGATGAATGGGAAGGAGTTTGAGGTATTTTTGGTTTTGTGTGGATATGGATATTTTTTTTAGTACTACCAATCAATGATATTCTCTCACCTTATGGGTAATGAATTAATTCATTTCTCAGTGTGTGACTATCCTTCCAATAAGTATAATTTCCAATGTACAATTCTTTTTAAACAAATATCAGATGAATATAATCCTTGACATTTTAGTATTTAGGAAGATCTAGTGGGTATCATTGTACCAACACAACACTGTTAGTAGTGGATAGAGACAATTTGGGGAAAAAATGAAAAGTGGAGTGTCTTTAAGTAATTCTGGGGCGCGTAAATTTTGACTATAGTGAAATATAGGATGTGAGAGAAGATGGAGGCCCATATTGTTGTTGGGCTGGATCTCAGCCACAAGTATGACCCGAATAGATGAATTCTGAATCTGAAGAGATTGAACAACTATGATGATGATAAAGAAAGAAATGGAACAAAACAACTCCTAATTTATTATTCGATTATTCACTCTCTATTGCAGAATAATGAAGCTGCATGGTTCATAATCTTATATATCGATTTGATTGTGTAATAATCTGAATTTGAAATTGAATTCATCTGAATCTGAAAATGGGGAAAAACCAAGCATACAAAGCTATGCAGAGAGCTAGGGTTGGTGGTGGCACCGCCGGCCCCGACGAGGTTGAAGACGGCATGGTTTGTACCTTTTCATAATATTCTCATGCTATCACTTTTTTATTATTATTATTATTGTTGTTGTTGTCAAAGAAAAAAACCATTTATAATAATAGCTAGTTTCATATGACAATGTAAAATATGCGGTGTATGAGTTTATGTTAGGTTTTAAACTCTAATGATTCATATATGAATTGTTAAGGGAATATGAATATGAATAGTATTTTTGTATAATCAGCAATACTTTGTTGTATGCTTATGTATTAATTTCGGTTTCCATGTACACTGTTATACTACCCATATAATTTCCCCATTGAGATTAATAGAAACTTTTCAATCACACATTACTTTATAAGTTCTATCTATGATGCTTAAATTGTGAAACTTGGGGTATTATGTGATCCCCCAACCCTAATTTTTACATCCAAGTGATTGATAATTTGTATCTTACAATCTTTCTCATCTTAAATGGATGTCATTTGATTTTGAAGCAGCTCACCACAACATAAAGTTTAGAATCTACCCCTATCGACTTGTCAATTAGGACTGTTGCTAGCTAAATGCAGATGAACTAAATTATGATGGAGCAACTCCAATGTCAATGTTAAGCAAATTGGCTTGGAAAAACCATGGAGCCCATTGTACGAGGCTCCCACCTAATGTGGTCCGGAGCGGGTGGATATACGTAGCCTTACCCCCGCAAGCGGAGATGATGATGTTTTCAGGATTTGAACCCATGCAAAACTTTTTTTAAAAGCTAATATCTAAATGTTTAAGTTGTCAATGGAAGTGAACCTTTTCAGAATTAAGTAAACAATGGACCAACAAAAGATACATATGCATGATGCATGCACATGGGTATTGTTTGCTACAAGACTTTCACTTAACTGCAGGATTTTGTTATATTGTTCTCATATGATCCAGTGACCATTTTCATAACCAAGGTCTAGCAATTTTGTTATAAGTGAATGCTTCACCCCATGACTTTCGTTCTTCTTGCTTTCCTGTCTATTTTAGGGCTATTATGATTTATAATACTAGAATATTGGATCTCTTTCTTTGTTTTCCTGGACTGTTATTGATGAGGACTGTCACAGGTGGATGGTTCATTTCATTCACCAGCTTGGCATGCTGCTCGTTTGGCCAGCCTTAATACTTCTCACACTGTTACCTGGGAAGAGTACAAGAAGAAACAAAAGGTATTCTTTTGATGAACCTTACGTGTTTGCTCTTATAAATAAATCAGAAATGCTTTCCCATATTATGTTAGGTACAGTTTTTTTGTAGGATATGGTTCCAGTTTACAGTTATAGCAGACAATTGAAGTCTTATTTATTTCCAAAGACAAGGGCTGGTTACCTTCTTAACCATAATTAGTTGAAACTCCATCATTGATTTTACTTTGGTTAGATAGTTGGAAAAGTGTTTTCTTATCTTTGAGAGGATGTATATGTTCCTTTTCAATCGAGTCTGCATGAGAGGGAAAGGTCTGAGCTAGACTGTTGTTGTTGGTAGATTCAATCCATCTCTCTTCTAATCGAGATAAGAGGATCTGATCTGTTGATACTTCGGGTTTATTTTCTCTGGAAAACAATTGCCCCCTTATAAGCTGAATTCTTTATTTAGACCGCTGTGCTTAAATGGATTAATACAAATTATTTGGCTCAAATTAGAAACATGTAATTCCTTTCTCGCCTGATTATTGTGGTATGTGAACATCTAGTTCTGAAATTGGTTCTCATTCGTTTTTCTGCATTGCTCGGTGGCTTCTTTTCTATGGAATAACCTATTTGGTGTCTTCAATAAACAGTGGGTTTGCCCCATGGATTTACACCGGTTTGTTAGTATTAACTTTACGGGGTTTAGCTCTAGCAAAGATGCCAAAAAGTTTTTGCGATGCGCTTGTTTTGTGGTTCTTTGGTGCATTTTTTCCATTAATGCATTTGTGTTAGAGTAGTTATAGTTATTGTAGCTTCTTTGTGGCATTCTTCTCACGATTTTTAGGCGGGCATCTCTCAGATCTGCAGAGATTGACACGCTTTGTTATGTTTCTTGTTCTTAGTTTTTGTTTCTCCTTGTATTTCGGTTGTCTTTTTGTAAGTTTTTGAGATTTCTAATCCTCTTTATTTTATAAGAAAATTACAATGAAAATTGAACTATTTCTAGGTGCAGCTAGCCACACTTATTAGTAGTGGTCCCTATGTTAACAGCCTTAATGGGCTAGGGATGTCATTGTCATGCAGTATTAAATATTAAAAGGGAGCTGCTTGTAATGTTGTAAATGAGGAGGGCTGTCATTTGTCCATCCCTCAGTAATAACTAAATCTAAAAAGCAAGCCATTCAGGACTCACGCAGTCCAGCGGCAAAGAAGAAATACTGAGTTAGAACTTTCACATTAACTAATCACAGTGGGGCCATCAGGTAAGCTGTCATCTTATTCTTTCATGCCCTGCCAACCCAATTCTGCTTCATACTGTGAAAATCCTATGGGGCATCATTGATAAAAACATGTCTATTTAGGTGATTTACAGCATCTTTGTGGTATGCCTGATATATTCTGGTTTCACTTGTTTGTTTTTAGCATACTAGTTATTTCCTAAATCTGAATGCACATTATTCACTTGTTGGATTGATAGGGTAATTGCAGTGTTATATGACTTGTGCTTGTTTGATATATAATACATTTGGCTTCGTTTATATTTTATTTACTAGGAAGAAGAAATGAGAAAAGGGGAGTTGGAAGCAGATGCAGATAGGATGATGAGAGAGTATAGAGCTCAACTAGATGCTGAAAGGGCTCACAAACTTTCCCATGGAAGAAATCACTCTAGTAGTAAGTCTAAACATGGAAAAGGTATGTGTGAAGTTGCAGAAACTTGGTGTCTTTTCCTAGCCCTTTACCCATTTCATGCGTCCAAAAGTGACTACATATTATACTTTTCTACTTTGCAGATAAAAGGGACATGATTTCCAAGAAGCACAGCAGCAAAAAGAGAAAGGTGCTTTTGGTTTCTAAAACATTTACTTTTTCCTAGAGGAAACTGAAGAATTGAGTGCTAAGTTTGATGATATTATTTTCGATTTGAATAATAGTATAATACAGCCCTCTAACTTTTATTTAACTACTAGCTTTGGATTTCCTTTTAGTTTCAGAAACCATGGTAATGGGATAATTATATTTAGTGTAGGTATAAATTGTTTGCAGGCAAGTCGAAAATTTTGTCATGGCTTGTGGGTCTTTAGTTTGAATTTTTAGTATCTTTTATCACTTTGAGGTCTAGGATGCACAGGAGGTTTTGTGAAATTGATTATTATGGTTGAAAGAAATTTACATTGCTGTTTCCCTTTCCTTCAAAATGTCAGTTTTTTTATTTATTATTTTGAACAGATTTATAATTGGACTTCTGTCTGATCATTATTTACTTCACTTGCTTTACATGGATGACATATTGAAATGCTTGTCTAACTGAAGTCATTGTTTAAAACCTTCAATTTATTTTGGACGTGATCAAAATCACTGGTTTTTAAAATTATTTATAACTACTCATAGGCTGTTTATTATTTTGCAAAACAACTCTTTGTTAATTGTTAGAGGGTTAGCCTCAGAGCAATGGTAAGGTTGCTTGCCTTGTAACATGAGGTTATGGGTTCAAATATTGGAAATAGCTTCCTCGTTTGCGAGGGTAACCTGTGTACATCTACACTTCCAAGACTCCGCTAGGTGGGTGTCTGGTGCATTGGACCAACCTTTAACTCTTTGTTAATTATTGTAGCAAATTGATTCAAAGGGAATTGTTATAGTACTCTGATGCTATGATAAATAGGGCAAGTTTCAAGTATTTATTGAAAGTTGATTTTATAGCAAATGTTTAATATTCTGTTAAATATAACTAAATAGTTAATGAAATGCTTGACAGTTCACTTAAAGCTATATGCAATTGCTATATCCAGATAAAAGAAAAAAGGATGAGTAGCAAACTAATTTCCTTATTCTAATTATATGGCCTTTGGTACTAGTTATGCAAATGAGCCCATGCAATATTGATTAACATTTGATGTATCTGTTAATTTTAGTTATGAATATATAGTTTTTGTTGTGAAACTACTCATTACCTCTACTTTCGTAGCACTCAAGAAGATCGTCTGCATCTAGTTCCTCTTCCTCGTCTTCGTATTCTTCCAGTAGTGAAGAAGAGAGGTCGTCAAGAAGATCAAAGTCCAGATCTAAGAGGTCAAAGAAGGAAAAGAAGGCTAAGTCGAGGCAAAAAAGTTCTGGAACAGGTAGCGACGATGATGGTCCAGTTCCCCTTTCAAAATTCTTTGGGAGCGTCAAGAGTTAATGATGTTACTTGGTTGTGTATCATAAAATTGTTTTATGCAAGTAGTAAAATTCTGCTTGGCTTTATTTTTATGAGATCAACGTATTCTTTCCTAACAGATTTGTAATTTGTATGTTATATTATGTGTCCCCTTTCTAAAAGATAAATGAGTATTTTTCTTAGGTCAATCTGGGATGCAGAGTGAATTTTTAGTTACAAGAGTGTAAGTCAATAATTGCTTTATGTTTAACTAAACTCTTCCTAATAGAGAGGAAATAATGTTGGAGGTGCTTTATTATGTACAGGAAAATAAGGGATTAATCAAAGCAATGGTTTATTTTGAGTAGCATTGCTTTGATTAATGTGCATCTAGCATTGAAACGTTTAACATGTCTCACGCATTGATTTGAAGTTTTAGACTACTAATGTTTGAGTCATATAGATAGTGTGAAAATTCAAGTTATAATGTTTAGGGGTAGTGCATATTGAACATTCTGTTACAAAATCCTATCAAACAGAGAAATAGTTTTGATGGACCAAAATGTCCCTAACTGTTAGTTACTAATTTCGAATGGCATTTGGAATCCTTCAAAATCATTCCCAGAACATAAAATCAAAGCCAACATGAAAAAAACATCACAGCATAGGTAGAGCTGTCTTTCAAAGTTTGAATCTCACATTCTTACTGCCATGATGAGCTGAGGTTCGTGACATAGCTTTTCATTTTCATCCCAATTATTTTCCCTTTCAATTTAATCAGAAGTTTAGACATTTTTAAAGATTTTTCATAACGTTGAGTCAGAATTCTCTCCGGTACTAAATAGAGAAATGCTGTGAAAAAACAAAAAAAATAATGAAATAACTTGTATCCTTTTATTTATGATACTTTTACTATTAAAACTAAAAACAAAAGCGAAACTTCCCTCTCCAAGATTAGAAAGGATTCTTATTCCATAATGTTGGCTAAAGCAAAAACCATTGTGCACAAATTTGAAAAGCAAGGGAGAAAATGATTTATCAGAAGTTGGCTCAAGCCAATGAATTGGGAAATATTACATTATAAAGGAAGGAAATAAGCCACCAAATACAAATACCTTATGATTGTTCCAGGATTCCAATCACGGCTCTGATTGAAAAACAATTAAATCCAAAGTCACCATCTGGTTTCAGATGATACAAATATATACACAGAAATCTCTTCAACTACGGATACAACATTAAACTTTCCAAACCCAATGATAACATTATTATTACTATCACTAATACTGCTGATACTCAGGGTTAAATGCTATAGCCTCTCGGTAAATCAGTTCCCTCATCTGTTCTTCAGATAAAGCATGTTGCTCAAAGTCAAAGCTGAAGGGAGTCATGCACACAGGTTCATCACTAATGTCATGCAGAGATGTTAGGTAGGGGTGTGCCAGTGCATCTTCAACTGCAAAAACAATGCAAATCAACGAATGTCGGAATGATATTAAAGTCCGGTGTCCCAAAACCAAAGACTAAAAGTACTTATCGTGAGGCCAGTATATGCATATTACCAACCGAGTTCTGTTATTTACCAAAACCAAAGACTAAAAGTACTTATCGTGTGACCGGTAGATGCAAATTACCAACCGAGTTCTGTTATTTACCAAAACCAAAGACTAAAAGTATTTATCGTGTGACCAGTAGATGCATATTACCAACTGAGTTATGTTATTTACCAAAGCCAAAGACTAAAACTACTTATCGTGTGACCAGTAGATGCATATTACCAACTGAGCTCTGTTAGGTAGTTAGGTTTTAACAAATACCGAAGATCCCAAAAAGCATGACATTTATGAAGAATACATAATGATACTATGTAATCATAATATACTTCTCCTCAAGCAATGAAAACATACCAGTAATCCTTTGTCTAGGATCAAAGGTTAACATTCTTTCAACAAGATCTATAGCTGCAGGATGGACTTGCGGAAACTTTTCTTGGAAAGATTGGCGTTGGTAAAGAGGTAGTTGCCTAATGTATCTCTTAGCATTTTCATTAAGAAACTCCAAATCAGAATCTGACGGAGTGCCAATCAACTGTACATTATGAAGCATATGTTAAACTGAATTCACCAAACTACATAGATCACAAGGTAAAAAATAACATAACAAAGTAAATGCAGATTTTGGCACTAATTTCACCAATTCGGTTAAAGGGTCTGACTGTACTCAAGACTGGACATCAATGGTGACAGCTTAACCTGAACTATACCTTAGTGTGAGACTGTCATAGATTTCAATTTGCTTTAATATTGTGTTTGGTCCTAAATCTAGCAGGTTAATCATTTAAACCATAAAAACAAAAATTAATCGATTATTCTTGAACTTCTTCGAACACTGAAGCTGTTAAATGAGTTACCTCCATAAGTAAACGCAACTGATGCACATGATCTCTGCCAGGGAACAATGGCTTTCGATCCATCAGCTCCATGAAAATACAACCAACAGACCATACATCAATTGCTGCTGTGTAGTCAGAAGAGTTTAACAGAAGCTCTGGTGCACGGTACCATCTTGTAACAACATATTCAGTCATAAAATCGGTTTCAGAGGTGACACGAGCCAGTCCAAAATCACAAATTTTTAGGTCACAGTTGGCATTCAGGAGAAGGTTGCTAGGTTTTAAGTCCCTATGCAGAACATTTGCAGAATGTATATACTTCAACCCACGGAGGATTTGATACAGAAAATACTGCACCGAAAATAAAAATATGTTACTGGTGTTGAGGATAAGATTTAAAAAATCTGAACTCAAAGAAATAGTGAGAAAAACTAGGTAACGTGTGTCATCATAATGCTTAAAAAACTCTATTGCCAAGTATCTTAACTTGGCTGTAATAATATTGTGATTGGATGTGAGAAATTGTGTTGTTTGTCTTGGTGAAAGTAAACAGAATGGGGATGTCGGTAAGAGAAGGAACAAGAAGAAAGAAATTTCTAGTATATACATATTAGTTAAGTCTGTATTAACAATATTTGACACCTTTCTATTATAAAAATAAATAAAAAGTACTTGCCAGCTGTAAAATTGTCAAAGACTTTTTCCACTGAGTATACAGCAATTCATGATATGATAATATAGGCATACATTTAACACAAATATGGGCATAATTCAAAATGAGTGTTAAAATATGTGCCTGGCAATGCTCCTCCGACAGTGCTTGATTTGACCGAATGATTTGGTGAAGGTCAGTGTCCATTAGCTCATATGAAATGTAAACGTCATTAAACACCTCCCTTTGTGATGGTGGCACTATATCCCTGATTGCAACAACCTGCACCATAATTCAATAGGTAATTTGAACAAAAGAAATATTCTCAATGTTCTAATGTTTTCACCATTCCGCTCATAAAGTTATCTGTACAAACACCATCCTTGCCTCCACCCATAAGAGAGTCTATTTTATATTGGGCTTTAAGTGACCTACGAATGAACAGCTATGGTAAATGCAGTCTTTTTAAATGAATATATAGAAAGCACCTTCATGTCGCTCCAGACGTACAAATAAAGTAAGAAACAAATGTAACATAAAAATAAAGAACACTCAAATGCCAAATCAATGAAATAGACACATTAATACAGGGAAGAAACGTAAAAAGAACTGGCATCAGGGTTCAGGATAAGGCGATATCATAAGCTAATCAATAATTGCTACGCTATCAAACAAAACATGTATTTATCACTGAGATTTTCCTTTTGGATACAATTTTGTCGTTTCTTAAAACCGTTAGACGTTAAGAATTATCATACTACATTTCAGAACTAACAGCTATTCCCACACATGGAAGTAGTGTAAACATTGAGACATTGTCACGAGGAGTACATTTACTTCCAGTCAATTAAATACCAGCCATGTAATTATGATATACTCCGCTCCATAATATTTGGAGCTGGCGATTTTTGAACAATGATTGAGAAATCTATTAAATCATGATTTTTTCATAAATATAACACATTTGACTAAATTACTCTCCCTTTTCATTTATGGGAGATACCAAGCAACAAAGATAAAGTTAGAGAAAAGTAATTAACGACTTCTCATTTTACTTAAGTGACAGATAAAATCAACCAATTTTTTTGTCCAGAACGATAGATATTATGAAATGGATAGAGTATAAAACTAATAGGTTCATTTAGTATCAATGTTTACACACCCCATAATTGAGCAACCATTGTCCTTTCACCAGCTTCTAAATCAAAAGCATTTCATAGCTAACAGGAACATATTACAAGTAGAAAATGCAAAAACCAGCTGATAGAATTTGAAGCACTAAACCATAAAACCAAGATCTAATCAGATAAAAATGACACACGGAAAATGCGTTTCATTTCACACAAATGAGAAGTAATTTATAACTCACTAACATTTTCATGATCCATGTGGCGAAGCAGCTTGATTTCTCGGAGAGTCCTCTTGGCATCAATTTTGTTGTCAAATGCATTAGCAATCTTCTTGATAGCAACATGTTCGTTTGTCTCAGAATTATGGGCAGAGCTATTCACAAAACCCAATCATCATAATTGATAACATACAAAGTAAAAGTTTCCAATTGAAGATAACAAATGTAAACTCTGTTAAACTAGATTTCCCAACAAAGAGCTCCAATTGAAAATAACAAATGTGAGTTTCTTATTCAAAAAAGAGAGAAAATATTTGAACATAGATTTCAATTGAAAAAAAAGATCAAATTTTTATTCAAAAAACAACAAACCCACATAACATAAAATTGAAAAAAGAGATAAAAATGCAAGCTTTTGAAGGATTTGATCATTTACCAAACGATACCGTAAGCCCCTTTTCCGATTGGCATGATGGGGGGTTTGTACTTGCCAGTAACTTCAAATATGTTACCGAAAATGTTGTATTGAATGAACCTTCCGCCGTGGCTCAACGTCGCCGGAATATTCTCCACCCCCATCCCCGGCACCGGATGCTGATATTGCTGATATTGTTGTGGGTCTGGATGCGGTGGCGGCGGCGGCGCTGCGTCCGACATGACGGCGTCAGCAGGCGGAGCAGCTCCTCCTTCCATTTTTTTATGTGAACTAAAAATAAGAGAGAGAATGAGAAGGTTAAATACTAAGTTCTAAAAATAAATAAAACGTATATATTAAAAAATGTGAATTATATGAATGATGTAATAACTAATGAGAGTTAGATCAGAAGATAGAAGAAATGTTAGAACCTGATTTGCGTCTTTAGTGTTTTTGTGAAGCGGATCTATACTGCAATCTCTTCTTTCATTTCTCTCAACCTTATTTACTATTTATTTGTTGAAGAGTGTAATATCAATAAAGATTTATACCCAGTGTATTATTTATTATTTATATCGTTTTTTAAGATCTATGATTAAACATAAATATTAAATATAAATTAATAATGTATAAAATTTATATATTATTAGTATATATATTCTCTTTTCAATTCTTTCATGTGACTCTCCTCTCTTTGTTATAAAGATTTGATATTGAAAAAATATATGTTACCAATTTCATATACAATATAATATTTAATTATTATTAATTTTTTTTAAAATAATACAAATAAATGATGACCAATATACTCACCGGATATAAAATTTTACGGTAAATATTTTCAAGAAAATGTTATTGTGATTTAAAGTTTAATGGTTTTTTAATTTAGATGAAATGATAATATAGAAAAATTCTATACTTATAGGTATTAAAATCTTAATCTTATTAATTGAAAAAGATAATTCCTACTTTTATATTTTAAACATTTTCAATGGGATTGTAATATCTATACAATATCAGTGTAAAGATTTATACAATTCATTGCATTATTTATTGTTTTTGTATTACTTTTATTTTGATGTCAATGATAATTAAACATGAATGACAAATGATATAATGATTATCGAAAAAACTGTTACACTATTAAGATTACTATTTATTTGTTTATTGTTGCTATGCCACTCTCCTCTCTTTGTTATAAATATTTGATATTGGAAAAAGAAAAAAAAACATATATACAAATAATGTATGAATTTTATATATTATTATTATATTATTCATTCATATTTAATCAACATTGATCATTTAAAAGAATGTCATATAAATAAATGATAACTGATATATTGACTTTATATAAATTTTTATATCGAAAGTCTTGAAAAAATGTTCTTCTAATTTAAAGTTTAATAGTTTTTTTTTAACTCAGATGAAATGATAATAGAGAAAAAAATTATACTTGTACATATTAAAATCTTAACCTTATTAATTGAAAAAGATAATTCCTACTATTATATGTAAAAAAAATTTAAAAAGTTAATTATTTTCATATTTTGGTTCATTACTTTTTATCTGGATTCCTATTAACATGAGTTTTGTATTAGCCTTTTAGTATTCATTTTTACTTATTTATAGTTTCCTTATGTGGAAATAAAAAAGAGCAAGGTTTTCTGTTATCATGTTTCTTTTTTTAGAATAAAGTATTTTCTAGAAGATAAATTATCTCATCTTACTAATAAAATTATGAATGATTTTTTTTCTTTTTTTTGTTTCCATGTTTCTTTTGTTGTTATATCTTTCTTTTTCAATCCCACCTATTTTGGACATTTTTTTCACTGCCACTAATACTTCCTTAAACTAATTCGTTTATTTAAGTAATATATGTATGTTAAGTTATTTTGGTTAACTAACTTGTTTATAATCTTACATCACAATCAAATCTAACTACCATGTAAATTTGCATTTTAAAACATAAAATTTAAGTAAATTTTAATAAAACCGGTAAACTTTCAATTTTGTTAATATGAATATGAGTCTACATCTATATATTAGTATGCAAAATTGTTGTTAATGCAATGTGCATTGAGTTTATAAAAGGAATTTTTTTTACTGGTTATCGTAAAAGGAATTTTTTTTACTGGTTATCGTAAAAGGAATTTTAAATCCATGATATTATGTGTTTTCTTACTAAAGAACAAAATAAATGCTTGAGTAAAATAATAAAACTGTTGGATATTAAAAATCAGGTGAAACTTTGGGGCATAAAAAGGTTAATTTGAAAGTAATTTTTGATATCAACTTTTGCTGATTTAGATATAAAGTAGGGGAGTACAAGGGTGACAAATGGATGGACTTAAATTTTAATAGATGAAAAATCATATATTAATCCATATAAATCAATTTAAATTGTATTTTAAGTTATTCAATTCATCTATATCCAAACTTAATAAATGAATTCATCACTCCATTTTTTTAGGAATTTGTATGAATGAGTGACAAATTCATTTGATTTTTTCGTTGTCACTAAAAACAATCTTGCATGATGTGACCGCCAACCAAGGATATTGGTGTGATTAAATATCAATCCAATTACCTACAAAGTGCTTAAGGACATTATTAAAGAAAATTAGTCTTTTAAAAACTATTATCTCAATAACATTTTCTTAAAGCACCTTTAAAAAAAACAATTTTAAAAAGTATGTTTTAAAAAGTCTTTTTAATTTAAAAAAAATTCAATATTCTACATGCATGCGACGATTAATGTTCTATGTATAAAAATTTTAACAAATATTTATAGAAAATAAAGTATCTTCTGGTATAAGAAGATAAATTATCTTCTATAGCCACTAAAATCATAACATATGTCATATTTAATTATTTTATACAAAAACATTTTTAAAAGTAAATAAAATAGTAGACATGTCATATTTTTACTTGCTGGAGAAGATAAATTATCTCTTAGTATAAAGAGATGCTTTATTCTTATATTTATATATGTTAGATACTTAATAATAAATTTTTAATATTAACTATATTCACATATCCTACCATTGATCTTAATTTAATAAAATATTCAATGTGAGAGTGGGAATCATGCATAAATTTGGATGAATCTCATTTTTAGAATATTAAATAAAATTGAAAAGCGAAGAACATCCGTTTTTCAATGTTTGTTTTTTGGATGGATTGGATATCCATCAAAATGGAAATCTATAGATATTCATCCAAATGGATATATCTATTGAATATGATGGATAAATTCAAATTCATCCATTAAATTATACATTTGATTCTATTTATTTAAATCCATTAACTATAATGAATGAATTTAGATGAATTTAATTTTCTTGAATTTGAATGAATTATAGATAATTTTGCCATGATTATACTTCCTATCCCACAAAAAATATATATCATTTCATATTGCAGTTCGTGTAATTGATGAAAAAAACAATTAATTATTATATTTTGAACTTAAATGTATTTTTTTCCGACCAAGAAGTGTCACTTTTTCTTTGTGGGGGAACCAAAGTTCTAAACTTTGGAGAATCCCACAGCAATAATTATGGGAATATCCACAATCAATTACTCATTAGTGTGCAAGCATTATATGTACTCAACACTTCCACAATGCATGCACTATCTTCTCATATTTTGGAACTTATATCACTTTAATTTCCAAATTATCTTTACATTACAAACATAATTTGTATTTGTAGCAATAGTTAAATAAATCTTACATGTGATAACACTATAAAAGTATGTAGTAACTGGAAGTCTGGAATTACAGTCAGATTCATTGTGATAATCTTCTACCATGTGAATGCAGGCAACACATAAGATGGATAAGCATCATATTTCATTGCAAGTGATTGCACAGAAGATGAATTTGCAACTTCTCCAAAACCATTGAGTCCTAGTTCAGTTGCATGAATCCCACCAGTGATGAGAACTGATTCCATTCCAGCAGCATTAGCACCCTTTATATCATGATGGAGAGAATCACCGACAGCAATGCAGTCAGAAACATCGGTGCCAGCCATGGCCATTGCTGATTTGTAGATTATCTGGCAATTCTCAATAGTTACAAATAGGCCCAGCAAGGAATAAATTTACAAGCTCATATGTGTTGAAGATGTACTCTTGAATCAATATGTGCATGACAATCTAAGCAGTCTAGGTACTGAAATTATTTATTATACGAAATGGTTTCATTACCTCATCAGGTTTGCCCATCCATTTTACTTCACCACCAAGCTTTTCATATTTGGCTGCTAGTGTACCTAGGATGTTTAAAACACACAGATATATTTGTATGAGTGAAACTGGAAAGAACAAAAAGAAGGAACCAATCAACAGAACAAATATAATTCTTAATCATGTGACATGATACTAATAGTACATCATCTAGTAAATTTTTTGCAGTAACTTCAGATGAAAAGCACTTATAATCACTCTTTAGGTGTTATGCTTTTAGATTCAGCACACAGGAGAAGGGAGAAGAAAAAGCAAATTCACCCGGCATCACACGCAAGTCTCTTGCTTCAACAGTTACATAATCTGGATTGGCTACCACCATAGGAATTCCTTTGGCAGCGCAAAGCTCCAATATTCTCTCAAGGTCTTCAAGTTTCATTGACCGTGGACTACCATTGCGAGTCCCCAAGGCTTCAGTGCCATGGGCCAAAACAAATTCAGCTTCTTCAACATTCTCCACGACTTGCAAGTCTAAACCCTAGAAGAAGTCATTCATATGCTGTAAGATTTCATAGCCCTTGATGGTCATCTTCATATTCTTTTTAGTCATCATCTTTACATTGTACAAAAGTTTTTTTTATACATATATCTTTGTAGTTTAGTTATAATTGAAAATTTGACTCAAATTAAAAAACTTCAGTAATCCACTGCTTATTGCACATAAAATTCCTCAATTCTTCTGGGCACCTTTTATCATACAGAAGAAAGGTACCCTATGAAGCAGGATAACTGATTCCAAATCCAATATTGCATATAAACCCGATTGCTCTGATTTTCCAAGACAAGCATTGTGCCATGTTATATTGCATAAGACAATACTTACGAAAGAAAACAATTGAATGTGGTGAACATATGTCAAAATTCAAGCTAAAATAAATTGCTGCTCTACATACATCAAGAGATATTGCTCCCCGGCCACTCCAGGTTAGATGAATACAAGACCTTCCCAATGCTGCAAACCAAGGATCATCTCTCCTGTTTAAAACAAATTTGATCGAAAGAGTTGAAACTTATAAATGCATACGGATAGAACTGGACACAGGCAGATGAGATGGATGCAGCATAAAAATTAATTATGGTTACAGTCAAACATACCAAAGAAACATTAATTAGGCAGTGGAAAATAGGAACAGGGGTATTTGAAGAAACTTATAAAACCAGGTAGGGTTTAAGATCATTCGACCAAAGCATGTAGCATTCATATATCTACATTTCACTCCTTCTAACTGAGATCAACTATCACAGCACAACAAATGAAAGAAAATTAAGAAATATACATACACAGAATTAACATAAAATGTAACCACAATAGAATCCACCTTAGCAAGTACTGATGAGTAAGCTCTCCACTAGTGATGGCTCCCAGAAAAAGAGAGGCATCAAAGCCAAGACTCTTCACTTTCTCAATAGTCACTGAAGCGCGTCTTGAGGAGTTGCTTATGATCACCATCTTAGCACCCGTCTTTGCTATATTCTCTACTAACAAAAGTTAAACACAGACAACTTAAATTAAAATAAAGAAAGACATTAGATTAGGACCATCTATGTGGAAATCATAAGAATAAGATAAGACATAGCATGGTGTTAGTATCTGTAATACTAAATCATTATTTCAGTCCCTGAATCTATAAGCATACAATATATTAGTCTTAGTCTGTAAAATTGTAAGCATTCTGAAAGTGTAAAGTGAGCAATAAGGTATATTGACAATAATCAATTACTTAAAGCACATAAAAGGTCTCAAGCCATTTTATCTAATCAAGAGTGAGTGGATACACCCAAAATTGCACTCTTTACATTCAAACTCACTCTAGAGGGAACTTTACCCTATATAAGTCGTATCAATCATAAATTTACTATTATAATAATATAATTAAGATTTGATTATAATGTAATTTACTATTATAATAATATAATTAAGATTTGATTATGAGAAATGGAAAGAGAGTTGTTGAATATAACTAAAAGGGAGAAAGTAAAGAATAGAATAGATACATGTAGAAATAGCAGAAGGATAAGGTTGTTTTCCATCATGAAGAACACCGAACTGATCCAACAACCATACCTGGAAGGTGAAAATGTCTGATAATGTTAATTGTGATGTTGTGTTTATAAAATCAATGGAATTAAGGAGAAGGGATAAGAAAGAACCTTAAAACGATGCGTTTGGGCGAGTTGTCGGAGACCATTCAAACTCTGAAACTGAATTGGTTGATTCTGTAGTGACGGAACAGAGCATTTTGACAACATTCTATCATTCCACACAATTTGTTACCTTACAGTACTATCTAATATAGATTCCTTCATTCATTAAAAATATTAATTAGGATTGTTAAGCTAAAACTACAACATTCTACATCCAATTTATTGCTTATTTTCATATTTGTCTTTTAAGTTTATCTTTTTTCTTTTCTTAGTCCAAATTTCATTTTTTAACAGTACGATTTAAAGGGAAAATTTTCTAGAATTTTGTACATCATTTTGTTATGTCAAAATTGTAAATTTTAGTTGAGTATTAGAGAGTTATGAGAAAAGGATATTTGTTTACCAAATATATAAACAATAAATAATTTAGAAAACCAATATAATAGTTTGCTTACTACTATTTTTTAAATTAAAATATAGATTTTTTCTCCGGAGATATAAAAATATATTGTCTTAAATTGTATCCCAAACCATCTTAAACTCAATGTTATTAATATTATACTGGTCATCAAACTGATTAGGATACTAGTATAACGGTTCAACTGCTAATTAACTAATTAAATAGCATACCGATGAATTTAGATATACATGTATAATATATTAACATTAATGTTGAAAATCAATAAATTTTTTATTTTCATTTTAAAAAATTAATTTTAAATAAAAATCGGCTAGTAAAACCGGTATAGTTCAATTGAAAACCGGTCGGTATGACCAATTTTAACTAGTTTTGATCGATATAATTATATGATCGGTATAATTATTGTACCATACTGATATAAGGACTAGTTCGCCGGTTGAACTGGCCGGCACGAACTAGTTTTTACAACACTGCTTGGACCAATAATATTGAACTAAGAACTAAAAGAATAATTAATACAATCAACTAATCAACATTGCTTGTGTTAGAGAAGAGTATTGCCTTCCAACAAGTTTTTAGTTTAGTATTGCCCAAAATAATCGAGGCGATACCATCAGATAAACCAACTTTTAGTTTAGTATTTATGGATGACATACATTTTTAATTCACTTTTACTTTAGTATTCATATATATTACCACATTGGCTTTTCTCTTGCAGACATATTAGTTAAAGTTTGAAATTATTTTAACAAGAATTGCAAATATGGTGAAATCAGTTTCTGTTGGAAACATTAAAGACTACTTTAATCCATGATTTGATATTTTTAAGAACCAAGATGAAACTCTTTTATTTTTTAAAAGCTAAATTTGAGTAAATTAAAATGGTAAAATGAAAAATGAATGCCCTTTTACAGAATCTCCATGCTGTAAGGGAGTGAAAGCATATCTGCTCACATATCATTAAGATTGCATTTGAGAGTTGACTTTTAGAAATGGAAGGAAAGGGAAGACTTCAAAGCGACATGAAAAGTGTATTTCATGATTCACAAATCTTCTCTTACTCTTTGTTCTCAAGCTCAATTTAGAAACGGACTCTAAGTATATTTAGATCTCTATGGATGCATACTTTCTTAGCTTGTATAGACAAACTTACCTCAAACTCAGAATCATATCAGTAAGCAAAACATCTTATTGAATCCAACAACAAAAGTAACACCAATACAACAATTTGAAGGTGACAAGGGGGCAGGGTTAACATTCCGAAACTATTCAGATGAAGCAGGCAGTGAGATTTCATCAATGGTCTTCCCTTTCTCTCTTAGCTTGGCTACTGCTTCTTTCATGGCTTCTTTTCTTCTCTTGCTAGCCGTTACTTTTGCCTGAACACCACTCACATTTGGATCCTTCTTCTCCTTTGGTGGAGGTGGTGGAGGCCTTCCAGCAGCAATTGCACTTTGCTCATAACTCAAACTAAGCCCCAATACTAGTGCACCACTTAACCCTATCAATGCCCTGCATTCATCACCATCCATCGTGTTATTACACTGCTTGTTAGTTTAACTTTTTCCTACACTTTCATGTATATGTTAGTGCATTATTAAAAGAGCACAACTATGATTATAGATACTTAAAAGACTAGACTCTTTTTATTATAGAACAATAATGATAAATATACATTATTTTTATATTTAAAGAAGGAACATTTAACTTACGAATAATTATAAGTGTTTATGTTTTATAGAGATACCTGCGACACAGAGGTTGTTGGTCTAGGTCTTCACTAGGAGGAGGGACATGATCTTGACTAGAAATGGAAGAAATTTGATGTTGATATTGGTGGCCAACGCAGCACACTCTTGGTCTTGGAGTTGGAAAATATCCATTCTTCCAAGAATGGAGGGAGCTCTTCTGGGCTCTTGAATAGAGAGCTGTTGTGGCAGTGGCAGGAGCTGGTGTTAGCAAATGTGCCATGATTTGATTGGGTTTCAACTTCGAATTGAAGATAAGCAACCAAAAGTTTTGGAGTTTTGGTGGTTATCTCGTGTGTTATGTGAGAAGAGTAAGTAACATAAGAAAAGACTCTGTAGCATAGCCCTGTCTAGTGACTAGGACAAAGAGGATTGGATATTCTTTGGAGTATCAGAATTTTGTGGCTGATTATAGGAATTCATTGGTTCATTCTAGATAAGGCACCATCATATGTGGACCATACCAACCCTTGGCCTTGCCTTCTTGGGTTTTTTTGCCTTTGCTCAGGATATGGCTTTATGTTATTTTTAGCATTAAAGCGCAATGTTTACTTCTGAGTTAACACGTCAAATTATTCCAACCAGTAACTACCTCTTATATAAATATTAATCTTTGGGGAAAATAAAGATACGCTTCAAAAGGGAGAGAAACAAATTACAAATACATTCAAGATAAAAGAGTCAAAAATGAAATTCACCTTTTTGGCATACTACAGTACTAAATTTGAACAACCAACCTCTATCCAAATACATTCCAGATAGAAAGTCAAAAATTTGATATTCACCTTTTTTCAGAGACTAATGTTCCTAACAGAAGAATCATATTATATTATTACATCAATGAATGAACTTTACAAACCATAATACAACAAAATGTGAATAAGTTTACACAGTCAATATCAATAACCAAAGCACGAATGTGTAATTAAACTGCCGAGAGACTAGCCCATTTCCCGAGGTCATATGGATCAGCATAGTAATACACCTTAATCCTATTGGATAACGATAGCCCCACTGCCAATGGAGAAATTCTATTACCAGAATCATCTTGTTCCGATGGGTCATCGGCAAAAGCTGCAACATCTCCAAGTAGTTTGAATGAAATTCTGCGGGTTTGTATCTGCCTAGGGAAATCAAAGTACAGTGGTGTTCCAGCCCTGGTCTCTGGTAATCGGTATTCACCGATGGTTACCATGTTATGGTATTCCTGCAATCAATTCTACCATCAGGGTGCTTTCAACCAACAATACCAATCACATATCAAGGCAACACACAGAAAGAATCCAAATAAAGATAAAAGAGAATAATTCAAATAACTATGATATTCTCAAGATCTCATGTTATGTTCAAGTAAAACAGGAGAGGATGTTTGGCTGAAGCACCAACTTCAAAGAATGCTAACCATACGTAGTGAAGCTTGTTCTCATGTATATTTAGAGGCATATCTTATCCAATTTCATAGAAGTTGTCTTATATTCACACATCTTAATATATTTTAGGAGTGATAATTACAATGATTGGATACCCCGAGAGACAAAGGAGACTAAATTATAATCCTTATACATCCAGCAGATGCAAACAGTTTATTAGACCACTTCAAGTTTACCCCAGCCCAGCCCTCTCCCTTAAAAAATGGACGCACACACAGCCACTTCTCTTCCTGCCTTCCTACTTAATTTGAAGCACTGAAGAAATAATGACAATAACATCAACTTGCACCACAATGATAGAAATAAACAATCTATTAAACCTGACCTTTAAATTTTTCCCCTTTTCTCAATATGCTCGCTTTCCTAGCTTCAACTACTCTTTGTGGAGTGGGTGATGTACCCTTTTAATTGTCTCATTGGTTGTAATGTTTAAATGACTATGTGAATAGGAATATCACTTGTTCTCCTAATTTCTAATTTTTTTATCTTAATGAATTACATTTGCTGAGTTGGAAAAAAAGTTTTATTAAGTGGACCATGTCACCATGGGATGTAAAATGCAAGAATAGAAGACTTTTCAACAAAATTTAGTTGGAAAAAAAGAAGAAATCAAGCCATGCTTCTACTTTATGGATATATGATAAATATTTAAAAACATTCTATATAGTATGTAGGTTCTAAAGTCCGGGATGTAATAAAACCATATTCATTCGCTTATTAGCTTAAGTGATTGCAGAGTTGGTTCTAGACATCGTTTTAGAGCCTCTATGACCATGTGGTCAGGAATTTGATCAATGCTGCCCCTATTCTTCTAAATAAACATTGAATTTAAGCACAAAATAGGTGGGCGTGTGCATTTTCCACACAGGGGGTTTAGAGATGTAATAAAATCATTCACGTGTTTTCGCCTATAATAGCTTAAGCTTTTAGGAAACCAGTTCTTGACAACAACCAAAAGGGCAGCCTAGCGGGAGAGGTTGCTTCCAAGATTTGAACATGTGACCTCATGGTCACTAAACAACAACCTTATTGTTGCATCAAGCTTACCCTCTCGGTTATTGACAACAACCATGGCCGAGAAAAGAAATTAGATAAACAAAATTAAAGCTGCTCCAAAATCATAGCATCTGATGGAAGGAGTACATCCATGTATTTACCAAGCAAAAGAAACATGAAAGAAGTATGATGTTCTAGTTAATAACTGAAGAACTTTCCATCAACGAAAATAATTATATAAATACCTGAAGAATGGATACTTGTATATACAACACAGCTGGAGCAATGTATCTGTCGTCAATAAGTGATGAAAAAAATTCACTATTTACATCCGATGAAGGTGAATGAGTAACCCGAGGCTTTATTGCACTGAAGGCATCTAGACGAAATCCAGCAAGTAACGGAGAAGTGGGAGAAAGATACTGCTCCAGGACAAGGTCATTGTCCATCAACCTTTCAACCTCAATCGGGACCTTAAAATTACAGAGGTTAATCAGTGATGTTTCAGAGATGAAAGAGCTAACTCCAAAAACAAAATGGTTATCACGAAAGGATTAAGCAAAATAGTCTACAGTTTACCTTAAATCTATTTAGCTGCGGAGCTCTCTCCAGTCGTCCTCTCAGGTTCAACTGGTCAGAGCTTTGCTGCGACTTAAGATCAACTTCCTTTTTGAGGGGGCTTCCAACTACCATAATTCTCTTGGCATGAAGACAGGGTTCGCTTTCAGCAGATCCTCCAAAAGAAGCCCGTCGGGGTTCTTCTGCAAAAGGGTTCTCATCTAGAGACAACAGATTGAAGTCATTTCCAATATTAATAGAACTTGAACCAGGTCGCTGAAGGCGTAAACTTATCCATATTATGCGGCACCGAACAGAATTTTTGAAGGGAAGCTTTACATGTCTAGGCACTTCATGCTCTGTTCCTGACTTTTCAGGCCCGTAAAATTCTGAGGATGCCTTAACCATGGATTGAACATCCCATTTTCCCATTAATGATCTTTCTTCCTTGTTTATTTTATTACTTGCCCAAATTTGCACCTGATTCAACATAATCATAGAGTTTATTGCTAAATTCATGTTAGGAAGAAAAAAATAGAGCACAAGACAAATGACATATAGGCACTTACAATTGGAGCATCAGCCATAGAATAGCCACATGGACTCACTATCAATATAACCCCACTAACATCAGAAATGTTATTAAGGACAATTCCAAATTCAACAGAGGTGGTACTGGATGGAGCTTTCCAATATGATAACCGTAAACCAGAATTAAATGGAGCAAGCAGGGACAAATATGGAGCACTATTTGAAGCTGTTTCAACCTGGAATTGCATGGGTAAAAAAATAAAGCTATGCAATGTCTAGGCAACAAAAAATGGGACTAGAGATCCTGCAAATGAAGGGAAATAATACATTGGCTCCCCAATGTGGCAAAAACTTTGTACCATTATATTGACAAAAAAGTTTTACTTATCAAAACTTCACAAGGGGTTCATTAGAAGGGAAAATTGATTCAATCAGTGAAAATGGTCCAACATTCATGTCAGAAAGCTGCCACTTAAGTTTTGGGCATGTTATATACACATGTCACATGGGAATCTTCAATTTAGATCTAGTGGTCAAGCAAAAGGAAACCATGTAATAATGGTAGAATTTGTGAGTTCATCTACATAAAAGTATATACATTGAATTCTTTTAATATCACAATTGAAAATTAATCAATGTGATTATTCGAATGGCAACTTAAACCCCAAAGTCCTTCAGTTAATTAGATCAAGTGTTTCCCTTCCTCGTCCAACAATAGATTTGTGAATGAACCATCAAAAGGGCAGCCTAGTGTTATAAAGCTGCCACTACATGCGGGAATTAGGGAAGGGTTGGACCCATGACACTAGTATGTAGACTTACAACCCATTTGCAAGAGGCTGGTTCCATGGTTCAAACCCGTGACGTCTAGATTACATGATGACAGCATAAAATGTTAAAATTGTTTAGCTAATTTGTATTTAAACTCATCCTTGCATCAGTTTATATAAGTCTAACATCTTGGATTAAACACTTTGTTGGTAGAAATAGCAGCATGTAGCTTGATAATCCAAATGTAAAAATAAAAATAAAAAATGTTGCAGGGTCCAAAATCATAATACATAGCGAGTTAAAAAGTATACCGGGTGTAAAAAGCTGGCAAAAGGAAATTCAGCCAGGGATTCATATCCATTCAGTAATAGATGTGTTGCTTTGCCAGCTGACTGACTATCAGAGGCCGGATTCTTTTCTAGAAGAAAATCCCAAGATGATCCAATGATTTGTTTCAAAGCATTGTAAGCAGCTTTATCCACACGATCAGATCTTCGTAAACTAATCAGAACCCTCACATAGTCCAAGATCAATGCATCAAGTACAACATCCTGGCTGCACTGTTTGCAAATAATACCATCCCGTGCTAATAAACGATTTATAGGTAAGTCAACTTGGCCTATGCTCTGGCTAGAAGCACCATTGTAATTCATGACCTCTCTTGAGTTATTGCCCGGAAGCAGGAGTGCCCCTCTCCCAGCACAGCAAACTCTGCAAACCTTCCTTTCACATTGTGAACACAAGAATATAGGTTCTGAAGCCCCATTAGGTGACAATACGTTAGACGAATGAGCACCCTTTTTAATTTCAGCACGCACCTCACACTTGCCACCTGTACAGGTTTCCCCAATTCGGATAATATTCCAGAAATCTATTGTATTATCATCAACAGTCCCAAGCCCAATAGAAGAAATGAGTTTATCTTCAAGAGAAGCTTGTCCAAGCAACGCAAGAGTGCTTGCAACTTTAGATAATCTTCCCATGTAAGCTTCATCATGCAGTGTATTAGGATTTATAGTTGCTGGATCCATCCCAACAGATAGTAGGGCTCTATCCCTTTCAGCTGCGGAGAGATTCAGTTTGAGGCGTTCAATTTCAAGTTTCATGGCTTCGATGAAGTCAAGCTTTCTTTGCTACAAAATACATGACCAATTAGATTAAAATTAACGATACAAAAAGAACAATTACTTAATTCATTTAAGACCTATCAAATAAAAAGGGCAGCCCAACGCACGA
This sequence comes from Lupinus angustifolius, assembly GCF_001865875.1. Taxonomy (NCBI): domain Eukaryota; kingdom Viridiplantae; phylum Streptophyta; class Magnoliopsida; order Fabales; family Fabaceae; genus Lupinus; species Lupinus angustifolius. The sequence goes on along the minus strand of NC_032026.1, from coordinate 9,977,803 downwards.
GGTTCCCACGTAGTGAGGTCCGGGGAGGGTAGATGTATGCAGGCTTACCCTCGCAAGCAAAGAGACTGTTTCCAGGATTTTAACCATGGCCTCCAGATCACAAGGCAAGCAACCGTACCATTGTACCTCCCCGTAGGTGATCGTGTAGGACGAAAACAAAAAAAAATCTATGGTTCAGAGCAAGATCAACAAAATGATAACATACCAAACTTGGACCTGTGAGAGATTTCAGGCATTTTAAATATTGCTCAGCACTAGTATCTGAATTTCTTGCACCTTCTGATGAGATTTTAGAATCACTTTTGGCACTGTGATATTCAACAGCTTGGTCCAAAAAATCAAGTGGGTCACCTTCATTATACACAACATTTTCAATAACTGGTTGAGCAAGTGGATGTGGAAGTGGGTCCTCCCCAGATAAGAGGTCAATCAAAAGGTCAGCAGAAGAGTCTTCCTGCACAAGTGGTAACACATTTTCTGTGCATGAAGGGTTAAATGGATTGATATCTGAACCAGATAAAAAGGGATTGAGCTCCTCTTGAAACTTCTTGGCATGCTCAATTAATCTTGAACCAGTGCCTTCGTTGGTAAATACACCCCTCCAAGGAAGAGAAACTCCAAGGATCTCAATCTATAGCCAAGCCACAGAATCATATAAAAGCAATAGAAGATATACATTAAAACCAAAATTTACATCCTTACGATGAAAATATAATTAGAGAAAAAGAAAATCAACTAAACAATTGAAATAATCGGCACAAGGGTGAAGAGAGAAAGTATATAATTATAGCATTCCACCATTGACTGCAGCCTAAGTCATATCTACTGATGTTATCCTGGCAAGAGAAAAAGGACTTTTTGCAAGTAAAAAAAGGCTATCAAAAGGACTTCAACCAGAAATCCTTGATTATCAATAGTTTAAAACACTTATTTAGCTAAAATAAGTACCATACTACCATTCTTGCACTGTATCACTTTTCTACTTGCAAAACAGTACATGCAATCCGCAAAAAACATCAATTTTGCCAAAGAAGATTGTAGTTACTCAAACTAAACCTCATAGTCAAGTAAGATATTTTCTAGATTATCTACCTCACCAAGAGTTAATGGATTACTTCCAGAAACAGTAGGATAAAAGGTTAGTGCCACCACTCGAGTAAGGAAATCCAACTCTCCCTCAAGTTCCTCAAAATCATACAGTAATGACAGGGGTGATGCATCTTGGGCATGTAGGCGAGAGCTTGCTCCAGTTATAGCCATATCTTCTGCACTTACTGCCCCAGGTAAGGATATTAACAGGTTTGTCCCACTTTCACACCGTGGTACAGAAGCACCCTGTCAAGAGATGCTAAATGGGTTCAGATTTCAGAACTATATTCAAATAGCTCCATTACAGAAAGTAATAAACTCCTGTCAATAATACAGCCCACACAAATAATGACTTATTAAAAGTGATTTTATATTTAAATATTAATCAATTATGTAAAACACAAATTTAAACAGTTGGAATAAAAAATAAAAAGCATAGATGAGAAGAGTGAGACACAAAGAAGGCCAAATACAGACCTCCAAGACCAGTTTAAGCCCATCCAAATGGCGTCCTGTGCGCACATCAACTGTTGATGGATAAGTTGAATCATCTGCACCATGTGATATTGTGAGAAGAAGCTGACAAACATGGCAAGGCTCACCAAGATAAATAAAGATTTCAACTACATCTGCAGGCTCTGAACAAATCTGTGAAAGGGAAAGGTATTTTTGTAAGTTGATACATAAAACTTCAAATGTTACATGAATGTTATATAAGAATTCAAACATGAGAGCAGCCATGAAATTCCTTGAAATGGAAGGACAAGTTTAGCATACCCAGACTAAGTTTTTTCTCTTGAAACTTAGAAGACTAGCTTCACCACCAGAAATGGGAAATAAGTTTGCCACTGGCTTGAGAATGAAACCCGACGGCCGAGATGGTACCTATGATGAATTGATGATCAGATCACTCAGTTATTGATAACTATTTCCAATTGAAAACCACAAGGTCTAAATGTTCCACCATTATAAAATACTATTGTACTAACTACCATTATAAGCCAACAGTTAGCAGAGGAATCGTCAAGAAGCATACATAAAAAAATAAAAGTTAGAAACAGAGAGATGTGACTTAAATGAAGTAGTTTTTCAAAGAGAAAGAGGGTGTGATTCAGTAAACTAACATGAAATTTATTATGAAACTGCAATCGCTAGGCACTTGATGTATGAAAAAGAAACAGAATGACATCATTCAGTTAACTTTGACAGTTGACGAGACACATACATGTAAAGGTTGAAGAGAAATTGATGGAAGATGCTTGAAAAGCCTCGTTCCAAGAAAAATTTCTAACTGCTTTTGACGAGAGCTATCCACAACCGCATTCTTATATCTTCTTTGCAAAGTGATTTTCATATTCTGTGCAGCAGAGAACTGTTTAAACTTTCCTCCTGTATCTTCATTAAATATGCTAAGTATTTGGCTGTGCATGGCTTTAGACCCAGTGTAAAGAGTTGCATGAATATCCCCAGCAAGTAGAAAAAGGTCCGCAAGTTGGGATACAGGAGATAAAATCGTTGATCTCTTAAATTCCTCAAATGCCATATCAAATCTCTTCCATGGTTTATCTGGACATGGATGCGCCCATGTGGTTGTTCTGGTGTTATGGTCAATAAAATAGGTTTTTCCCGTCACTGCATCAGATCGCTTTTCCCACCCTGGTGGCAATGGAGCAGTATATCCACCATAATTATTATTCATTGACTGGTAACCAAATGCCAGGTCACTATCAAGTGAAATTCCCAGCCGTCTACATTGCTCCATGAATACTTGGAGAGAACCAAAAAAACTAGCAGCATTAGTCCTATCCAGAGAATCAGCACAGTTGAACCGTATTACCCCATTTTGATGTGTTCTTAAGCAGAATGCACCTTCAAAATCATCATTGCAGATGACTTCACCTCTGCAATCATATATTCTTTGTCGTGAAGGCAAATAATCTCCTTCAGATATGCCTATGGATACAGTCGGTGCTTTTAGAAGTTTCCATAACCCTTCGATTGTTAGCTGTTCACCTTTTAATTTTATACTGGCATGCCAGTCATAATTTATCAAATGGACCCGAGTATATGGAAGCTTCCCAGTTAACCTAATAAAGTTTAAGGACTCTTCAAAATGCTGAACCAAAATGCACTCTGACTTTCCTTCTCCATTTCGAAGCAAGTTAATGCATACAATGGGCACCAAAGCTTTTCGGTTTGAATTCTCAGCAGCACGTGTACCTAGATTCCGAGCATCATATCTCTTACTCAGTCTTTGATAATACTGCACACTTCCTTTATAAGGATCACAATCTGAAACATAAATTTCAGCTTCTGCAGCAGTGATTTTAAGTTCTGCGCCCCACCAGATAGGAATTGTGCCTCTTCGCCACACGTATGTGTTGAAAGGTGCACTTTGGCCAGCTCGTTTTGGAACCCATACAAGTTGCTCACATTCCACTTCGTTTCCTGTCAAACAGAATCAATAAAAATTTGGTATATGAATATGTCAATACTAAGGCATAAGTAATAATAACTATCAAGGCAAAACAGAATAAACAATGAATGCCTACAAAAAAATAATAAACAGTGCATGAATGAAGTAACAGTGGATTTTCACTATAAAAAGGAATTTGGGCAAAACGAGTGATTGGTCAAATTTCCCAGTTTGAGTATGATAGATCCGTAACAAACAGGAATAAATGGAATGGAAATTGCTTGGAGCATGACCCAACCAGATTGTTACCCAAAAAAACTCATTGTGTTTATGATAAATGATATCCTTAGAGTTAGCCTGACAATATTTGCTATGCTTATGGGTTAATTCATTACAAGATGGAAAATATTAAGTTGAAGAGTTGTTGATATTTTTTTACCTGTACTGAAACATGAATTTAGCCCCCTTGCCAAGTAACGAGTACCAGGGTGTAGCCTGCTTCGACGAGCTAGGAGAGCAACGATACCTTCTAGTTGACCCGAGCTTCCAAAACTTCGACATTCTACAAACCCCTATACAGCAAGACCAAGTGAGATAATAGAATGCACGTGTGAACTTTACATCTTAATTACAATATATTGTAACCTTTGGTACAGTACCAGAGTAAGAATTTAAGAGAGCTTGTGGGATCTTTTATTTGTACAGATGTATTTAACAAAAGCAGAATAGCAGAGAAGGAAAACAACAAAACAACTTGGTTGGGATTAATAAACAACATATGCTAAATCTTCCAAGTGGTATATGCAAAAAGTATGTATTGTTGCTGCATAAAATTAACCTCAAGTATATATAGTTATCTATGATGACAAATAATTCATTCTTGTTTATCATACAATTGGGAATTGTTATGGTACCCGGGTTGAGTTGTCAAGCATTTGTTGATATAGTTTCATATTAAGTGTTTAAAATTCTATTAAATATCAGATGATGAAATACTTGACAACTCACCCTAAGTACCATATCTAGGTAAAAGGATGGGTATCGGTCTATCAGACTAATGCCCCCATACGGTTGGTTCATAACTGAAACTAAGAGTTTAACCTTATAAATTAGCAATGCTAAATTTTCTTTCAAATGATTCTCCACCTTCACGTTTACCATTGTCATTTTACATCATCCAACAACAATATCTAAGCCTTTTCCCAAAAGGTGAGTCATCTAAATGCAAATGGTGTCATAATATATCTTTCCCTCTAATTATTGAGCTACCCTACATCTCTACTATCCTTACCAAGATTTCTACAGGTGTCCTCAACACATGCCCAAACCACCTAAGTGAAATTCTACTATCTTTTGTAGAAGATGTGTTACCTCAACTTTTTCTCTAATGCATTCATTCTTAATCCTATTATCACATTGAAGTCATGAATCGTTTTAAGCAGAAGAAATCACAATAATGGAAACAACCACCAAAAAAAACAGAAAGAGCGAATCAAAACCTGCAGCAGAGTGACACAATGCCTTGGCAATCCAATGTTAACGAAAGGCTGTGAAAACCATCCATTCCAAACGAATTCCTCATCCGGCTCGCTAAGTGACTTCCGACTTGGAAAAGGCCGAGTTATATCCCTAGTCTCACAAAAATAATGCTTCCCATCTATATCAAGCTCAGTCAAATCCTGAATATTCCTCACCTCTCCTTTCCCCTGCGAAATCACATTTTGCAGCGGAATCTTAACCCACTGGCTCTCACTAACAGTATAAACACAACCTCCACCGGGCAAATTCGGAACACTTGCAGTTAACCTAGTTGCCAGAAGCAACAACGCAATATTCCCCAAAGCGGCGTAACCTAATACAGCTCTAGCATGGATTCTACTCTTCAATACATATCGAGATCCGTTTGTAACGAAATCCAAAGCATCGCTCTGAGATTTGAATAGATCGATACCGAATTTGGCATTGTAACGAAGAGCACCGGTTGTTGGATCTACGTAGATAACTTGAGTATCCGTTCGAGTAGAGAGACTCACGATAATGTAGACTTCATCGGAATCTAACGTAACCGCAACCACTGATGTATCCCTCAGAATATTATTACCTACACCACCTGAAAATGAACGCCAATTAGGGATTTAGAGAATGAAACGTGATTGATATGATTATTGTGAATTGGAGATTGTGATTTGAATATGAACTCACCAAGTGATTCCATCAGTTGTGAATGAAATCAAAAGCAGATAAACTCCAAATTTCAGCGATTCATAAGAAGCAAATTGAAATTGAAGAGATTTGATTTTGTAGAATTCGAAGTTTGGAACCTTGTGCGTGATACGGTGCGTTTTGGAGCTTCGATGCCTCTTCAGCTTATTCAACTGGTAAGATTAGAGGAGCTCGTGAGAAATATTTGCTTTTTCAGACTATGGAAATAATGCTTTGTCGTGCTCGCTTGTCTCCATAAATAATATAATTTCAATCGTACATATTTTTATTTTTCTTTCATCATTAGGATGACATTATAGGGTTACTTCATTGGGTACTACTATTTATAACTAGTTAAAAAAAATACTTAATTAAAAATTTAATAATTAACTATTTATATGATAAATTAACAATATATAGAATTTTTTGGACAGAATATGTTTACCTAGCTAAATTGACTTAGGATGGGTTTTCACTAGGTAGATATAATCGAGAACATATCTTTTGTCCCATAATATATATTATTTCATGTGTCATGAGCTGTGATTGGGTGGAAAAAAATATTTAAGTTTAAAATAGATGATACATTTCCTCCAAGAGTAAGTTTACATCATTTAGCCATCAATTCTAGAGAAATCTAATGGTTTAGATCTACTCACTAATTCGAATCATTGAATTTCTCTCGAATTGTGATTAAGATGTGGAGTAAGTTTTAAACTGACACCTGGTGTAAGTGAATATCCTCCCAAAATATAATTATTAATTATTTTTTTGATCAATCATATCTCAAGTCAATATCTATATGATATATAGATAAGTAAAGAGAAGTTAAAGTTATGTAAGAGGATATAATTGATAAATGATAAAATGGTGTGATATACTCCATGTTAAAATGGTATGCTCTAGACCGGTTCTAATGTGTTTAATTTGCCACAAAAGAATATTCACTATTGTCATGGTTGAAGTCATCTTCTTACCTTGTAGCTAAGTTAATCATAATAGACCTATGTAAAACTTATGATGGTTCCAAGATGTTCTCTAGTTGAGTTTTCTCTTGTAAGTAATCTTGTTGCCCATTTTGGACATTGTAGGTGATGGTCAATTATGTAGGTCATTGGCCTACTAAGATGATTAATAACCTGTTGAGATGACTTGGTGGGTATATTGACTACATGATGGACACTATAGTCGTGTGATGGGCGACCTTGGTGACTAGTGGACGATTTATAGGATCGGGGTGGCCTTATTACTCCTTGGGCATCCATATCTTCTGGTAGGTGACCTTGCTGAACAGTAGGTGGCTTATAGGTCAGTGGGCTACCCTAATGGGCTTTGCTGCAAACTAGTGGCTAGTATGTATTTTTGGCCATTTAGTTTTATGGTAGGTTGCTTGTGGTTGGTCCTATACATTTTGGACCCATGGGTAGGAACATATGCTCCTAGTCGGGCGATGTGGTGGTAATCGAGCATGCCATCATACATATGTATTTATGGTTTTGTTCTCATGGTGACCTTTCATTTTTGTCTTGCATATTATATGAATTCTTTTGGTCTTCGTGAGATGATGGGTTGTGTTTTCTTATGTGGTCACCTTCGTCTTATTTGGTGTAGCAATGGACATACGGAGATGCATTTCGAACATCCTGAGTGATCTTATGCGATCGCTCACATATTGTCCAAGAAAGATCTTAGTAAGAGGGTATGCACTTTGAATGTCATAGTAATCGTATGTAGACATGTCAAAATGGGTAGGCTCGTCATATTATATTTATTGAATCTAAGCATTTTAGTTCTGACTGATCGAACTATTTTAAAATTGGGTTTGAGGTGCGTCCGGGCTACCCCTTTTTTCTTTTCCTTTTTGAGGACATTTGGCTTGAGAATAAGACTTAGGTAAAGATTGTTTTACATCATAATAATATTATCAACTTATAATAAATAAATATTGATATTGAATCAAAAATTGAGTAATGTTTATAACATAAATATTTATAAATTGGAATAATGTTATAAAATGTTGAATTCACACAAAATCCCAAAGATTAAGGGATTATGTTAAGTATGAAATTATTGGATTATTAACCGTAAATATGCAATTATTAGGTGTTTATTATTTCCTTTTTTGTTTTTGGTAGGTATGTACTATCTAATTATGTAGTGTTGTTGAGGGGAAAAAAATTAGTTCCTACTTTCTATCTTGACAAATGCTATCTAAAAAAAACTCCTTCATGTCATATGTCACATCCTCCTCACATATTTTTTCTTCATGCCACATGTCACATTCTCCTCACATATTTTTTCTTCATGCCACATGTCACATTCTCCTCACATATTTTTTCTTCATGCCACATGTCACATTCTCCTCACATATTTTTTCTTCATGCCACATGTCACATTCTCCTCACATATTTTTTCTTCATGCCACATGTCACATTCTCCTCACATATTTTTTCTTCATGCCACATGTCACATTCTCCTCACATATTTTTTCTTCATGCCACATGTCACATTCTCCTCACATGTTTTCCCTTCATGCCACATGTCACATTCTCCTAACATGTTTTTCCTTCATGCCACATGTCACATTCTCCTCACATTTTCCCATCTTAAAATATGCCACATGTCACATTCTCTTCACATTTTCCATCTTAAAATGTTCTAAGTTATTAAAAAATTAAAAAAAAAACTTATTCATGTCATATGTTATTACTATATACCTTCTCACACTATCCTTACTTTTTATATATTTTATATGTTAATAATTTAATAATAATTAGCGATCAGTCTATGTTGCTATCCCGCCAAAATTGAATGTTTACCGTACCTATGTTTTGTTATGTTAAAATGTAATAGACATTGAACATTAGATGAGATTGGAATTATTTTTCATCCAAACTATTTCTTTACACTAATCTATGTATATTATTTAACGTTTACTATCAATCTAAGAATAATTGCATTGTTACAGCTCATCAAAGTTTTGTAACACTTTTCCATATTCTTTGAAAGTTTTTTAATAATATTTCAGATTCTTTGAATTTTAATTTTTCTCTGTTATAATTGAAAAATCATGTCCATCCTCCTTCATGCCACATGTCACATGTCACATGTTTTCCTTCATGCCACATGTCACAATATAATAATAAAAATTCATTCATGCCACATGTCACATCCTCCTCACATGTTTATCCTTCATGCCACATGTCACATTCTCCTCGCATTTTCCCATCTTAAAATATGCCACATGTCACATTCTCTTCACATTTCCCATCTTAAAATGTTCTAAGTTATTAAAAAAAAACTCATTCATGTCACATGTTATCACTATGTACCTTCCCACACTATCCTTATTTTTTATATATTTTATATGTTAATAATTTAATAATAATTAGTGATCAGTCTATGTTGCTAGACCGCCAAAATTGAGTGTTTACCGTACCTATGTTTTGTTATGTTAAAATGTAATAGACATTGAGCATTAGATGATATTGAAATCATTTTTCATCCAAACTATTTCTTTATACCAATCTATGTATATTATTTAACGTTTACTATTAATCTAAGAATAATTGCATTGTTACACCTCATCAAAGTTTTGTAACACTTTTCCATATTCTTTGAAAGTTTTTTAATAATATTTCATATTCTTTGAATTTTAATTTTTCTCTGTTATAATTGAAAAATCATGTCACATCCTCCTTCATGCCACATGTCACATGTCACATGTTTTCCTTCATGCCACATGTCATAATATAATAATAAAAATTCATTCATGCCACATGTCACATCCTCCTCACATGTTTTCCCTTCATGCCACATGTCATATTCTCCTCATATTTTCCCATATTAAAATATGTCACATGTCACATTCTCTTCACATTTCCCATCTTAAAATGTTCTAAGTTATTAAAAAATAAAAAAATAAAAACTCATTCATGTCACATGTTATTACTATGTACCTTCCCACACTATCCTTATTTTTTATATATTTTATATGTTAATAATTTAATAATAATTAGCGATCAGTCTATGTTGCTACCCCACCAAAATTGAGTGTTTACCGTACCTATGTTTTGTTATGTTAAAATGTAATAGACATTGAGCATTAGATGAGATTGAAATCATTTTTCATCCAAACTATTTCTTTACACTAATCTATGTATATTATTTAACGTTTACTATTAATCTAAGAATAATTGCATTGTTACACTTCATCAAAGTTTTGTAACACTTTTCCATATTCTTTGAAAGGTTTTTAATAATATTTCAGATTCTTTGAATTTTAATTTTTTCTCTGTTATAATTGAAAAATCAAATTCCAAATTGAAGTTTTTTATAACTTTTAAATATATTTTTAATAAAAAAACTCATTTAGTATAATGATTTGATTTACATTTTTTCATTAAAAAATCGTATTTAAAATTGAAAAAATCATTTCATTTTCTATAAATTTTAAAATATTTATTTTAATAAAAATAATATGGTATCATGTTTCAGACTTTCACTTTGTTATTTCCATTAGAAAATTCAAATTAAAAATTGTCATTTTTTCTTATGTGATTGAATATGCAAATACACATGTAAGACGTGTATTCTTAATAATGTGAATGTATAAGTAACATGTGTGTTTTAACTATGCGAATGCATGAGTAACATATGTTTTCTTAGTAATGCGAATGTACAAGTAACATATGTGTTTTTAGTCATGCGAATGCATGGGTCACATGTGTGTTCTTAACAATACGAATGCACAAGTAACATATGTTTCTTAACCATATAAATGTACATATAATATATGTTATTAATCTTGCATCAAAGAAATATTGCCCCGTGCATCGCTGATGCACGGGTATCTTGCTAGTTATGTATATATAATGTAATTGCTCATGATGAATAAAATTAGAATGAATAATTATTCCTTACAACCTCTAGTCCTCTATTTTCGATATTATTCATCATATTTTGCATAATATATTTTTTAAGTATGATAACAAAATGATATATCAAATCATATGAAAAGAAACATTAAATCATTTAGAATACATTTTTCATTTTTTAATTGTATATTTAATTAGGTTTAATTTTTACAACAAAAAGATAATAAAGAACATAACTTTACAACATAATTGTTTTTCTAAAAAAAACTCCACACAACCAAATTCAAATGGTATCACTTCACAATAATGCTGATAATGAGCATACAATAAATCTTCCTGCTGAAAATAAAGAATGACGACCATATATTACGATGATGATTATACTTTGACATATAGTTTTCCTTCTGAATTTGAGTCTATACCACCATTAGTGTAAACTGAAGCAACATAATATATTTTTGGTAGCGACCAAAGGTTTATATATGAAGGTGAAGACATAAATTATATTGTGTTAGAAAATGTGAGTCAAATATGAATGAGAGATTTAATAAATGAGTTATATTAATAATCATATAGTAAATTTGACATACATCTTAACTCAAACATAAGAGATTTGATTTATGAGTTTGGTTTAATTGAGCATAATAAATATTTAAAAAATTATATTTTAATATGAAATGATATATATTTTATTAAAATAGATTAAAATTTAAATGATTAGCTTTTATTATTATATGGGTTGACCTGCTATAACCTACAACATGCTTATGGTGGGTTTAGACTACAATTTGATATGCATAAATTGTATCTAGGCTTTTTAGTCCGATTCAATTTAATATGAATCCTACGTGAGCTAACCCAAATCCGTTTAGGTAGTCTGATTTGAAATATGTTATTGTATTAATCCCACATTGTCTAGTATTGAAATAGAGTAGAGTAATCAATGTTATATATTGGACTCAAGTCCCTTGTTATAATGTGCATCCGATATAAGCATCAAATAGAAACACTCCATGGGCAGGTGGGCCCATGAGTGTGCTAGGGTTTATAATCATATTATCAATTGGCTGAACCCCGTTAACAAATTCTCTTGTTTCTTCTCTTCTATTTATTCTATGCACATTATTTGATTGCTTGTGGCCAATGCTGCGTAACGATCGCTTTCGCTGCACCAACAATTGGTATCAGAGCCAATTGGTAGTTGGCTCTTAACCCAAACGTCAGATAATGGCTAAAGAGGGTGAAGAACGTGTTGGCTAGACAAGGTGCGTCAAAGGTAATGACAAAGATAGAGTAGATGAGTTGAAGTAGAAGGAAACATGGTGAAACTGTAGTGTGGGCGATATATGTGTTGATCCAGAACCCCATAAGTTCATGTATTGGGCTAGGATCAAGGTAGAGATAAAGACTCATGTGTTGAGTTAGATATTGACAATATCTGTCTATGTTGAGAGAATGTTCTCATTGGAGATGAGAAAGAGAATATCGTAATGGCGTGTGTGAGACGTCATAGTGAAAGATATTAATTGTTAGTATATCCACAAAAGCACAAGGGCGATGACTGACTTTGATGTAGGGTGTGTGACATGGGCATTGGCTTTGATGCAAGTTGTAACACGAGCATTGGTAGAGATGCAGAGGTGTGACATGACCATTGGCTTGGATGCAAGGATGTGACACAGACATTAGTTAGCATTGACGCATGGTGTGTGATGTGTGTATACTCCTTATGATAGAGTATGATAGTTCTTTTGAACTAGGATTGTCGGAGTAGACAATGGTGGTAGCGGTTGAGGCTTTCCAAGGAAGCTCCAAGGTTTAGTTTGATTGAGTATTGAAGAGGACGATTGTTGGTGAACTTTTGTGTAGAAGTTCCAATATATCGAAAGACTTCCTAGTAATAGGTGGCTAGGTGGCGTGTTCCATTTGATGGCGGTATGGGAAGCTGCACTACAAGTTTGGAGAGCTAGGCTTTTGGTAACATCGTCAAGGTGGAGTCATATATTCGCTAAGGTGTAGATTGTTGTGTAGATTTCCTAAGAAGCGGTATATTCTTCTATTTCAATCAATGTGGAGATTGTTGGGAATGCTTGAAATATGTTATTGTATTAGTCCCACATTGTCTAGTATTGGAATAGAGTAGAGTAACCCATGTTATATATTGGACTCAAGTCCCTTGTTATAATGTGCACCAGATATAAGCATCAAATAGAAACACCCCATGGGCAGGTGGGCCCATGGGTGTGCTAGAGTTTGTAATCATATTCTCTAATAATAACTTGGTAGCCGCTCATCGTTCCCGGGGACGTAGGCACAATTGGCTGAACCCCGCTAACAAATTCTCTTATTTTTTTCTCTTCTATTTATTCTATGCACATTATTTGATTGTTTGTGGCCAACGCTATGCAACGATCACTTCCGCTGCACCAACAATGACGATCCTTGTCCTATCTGGTGTGAAATCAGACAAGATGTGATGCATTTTGAACATTTAACATCAATCTAATTCAGGTGAATAAATCTCTATGTATTTGGCGAGTATGTAGCACCTTTTTTTATTCGATTAAGACTTTTGTACCTTAGACAACAATTGAGTTTGTTACTAAACTCAGCTGTTCCTTTTACTCCAAGATTGTCATTAATTATGTATTAGTGGATGGTTAGGCGTTTGGGATGGTGTCTAATGGTGCTTTTGCCTTTGGGATTGTTGGGATGGTTTAATGAGAAAGTTGAAGTAAAGACTATAGAAGAGGTAATGATTGTTTTCATGGGACTATTATTGGTCTTTGCTCTATCATGGATGTGAGCTTGTTTTTTATGGTACTCATGTGGTGGATTTTTCTCGTATCAGAATGATGACATGGTAGTGTTGTTGTTGTTGCAGAAAGAAGATAGAATGTGCATATATTGCAACTATGTTGCAGAGAAAGAAAGAAAAAGAATTGGTGTAGGATGAGAGAAAGAGAAGTAGCCTTTTGTGTGTAAGAGAGGAGAGAGTAAAGTGATAGAGATAGGTTTTCTGGAAAGTAAACAAGTGTATATTCATCAAAAGCATTTACAAGCTATATATAGCAATATGCCAACTACATTCCAAAAATAGTAAAACTACCAACAAACTAAACTAACCAAACTTTCTATATCTAGAAACTATCTATATTTATCAAAACCGATTTACTTTTAACACTTCCCCTTAATTCAGATTTGCTTTCAAACACCTTAGACCAACCTTATATCTAAGTTCTTCAAACCTTCTCTTCTTCAAAGCCTTTGTAAAAACATCTGTGATTTGCTCTTCAGTTCTGCAGAAATCAAGCTTAAGTTGATCCTTGCTAACTTGGTCTCTAAGAAAATGAAACCTTGTCTCTATATGCTTGCTCCTCCCATGTGCAATAGGATTCTTAGCTAGGTTTATGGCTGACTTGTTGTTGTCGCGCCACGATTTTCGGCTACGCGACCTCTTAGAGTCGCTACTACATTTTATGGTTAAAAATGTAGAAAAATCTTTAAAGCCCAAATAAATTGAGCTTTTGGATTTTTGATATCCAGGTTCGGGAGTCGATTACGAATTGGGGAAGGTATTAGCACCCCATTCGCCCGTAATAAAAACGGTACCCTAACTAATTGCATAAATTGAATACCCTTAATTTACTTAAA
>NC_032026.1:9963093-9963465 GCF_001865875.1 Lupinus angustifolius | reverse complement strand
CGACATGGATCATTAACCATCTTCTCACTTTGATAAATAACAGGAGCAGTACAAATGACCACAACCGATACTTGGTTCAAAGTAAGAAGTAAGATGTGACAAGAGTCGTAACCTCATTATTACCTTCTCATGAAAATACTTTTATTTGTTAAAAAGGACACAACTTTTAGCTTAAAATATATTGTTATTAAATTCATTGATACTACATTTATATGATTAATAAGTAAACATTAACTTAATTTGGGGTAAGATCATCTCATTAATATAATAAATCAAACAACAATCAAGATATAACATATAATAAGTAGATGAATATAAAGAATGAATAGAAGTATTATTATTATTATTATTATTATTATTATTATTATTATT
>NC_032026.1:9962697-9962993 GCF_001865875.1 Lupinus angustifolius | reverse complement strand
GGTTTTTTGTGTTATGGATGAAGTTACAGGAGTTGGTCATAAATAACAAATCATGTTAGAGCCCCACTATTCAATCATTGACTATCCAAAAATTGCCACAATAAATTGTCTTAATTTTTGGTCCACCAAAAATTTGCCCCAGTATTGACTTATTGGCTTATCATCTTGAGAGACCTTTCTTCTATTTTTTTGTCTCTAATTTTTGCTTAGGTCGCCCTCTCAAGTTTTCGACCTAACGAGATTATTCATTTTTTTTTTTAAAAAAAGAGAGTTTGTGTATTGATCATGCATATATG
>NC_032026.1:9959587-9962597 GCF_001865875.1 Lupinus angustifolius | reverse complement strand
AACACATCTTTGAACTCATGCAGAAGTTGAATCATCTTTTTGCGTTCTTCCTCTTTCATCAATGTACCTACTTTCACTTCCCTTTTGTCGTCCTCTGTCCCCAAATTTACTAGCTCAGTGGGCTCTTCATGAGGTTTAATCTCTCTGGACTCCTGATCAACCATCCTTAATAACTCAGGTGATGCTTCCCATTCTTCATCACTATCTCCTTCATTGAGCTGATTAACTGGATGATCATGATTGTATGTGTGGCTCATAACATGATTATTATTTCTGGAGTTAAAGTTGGATCTGCATTAGGTTGAGGTTGTGATTAGTTATTATTATTTTTATTTTTTTCATGCTTTTACCTTTTGTGTGTGCTTGTTTTAGTGTGTGCAAGTAAAAAAAATGAAGAATAGAATGAAACACATAATATGAAGAAAGAAATGCATTTTATTGAATTCAAAACTTGTACTATTAGATGAAAAATAAATAGATGTCCTTATTCGAAAAGAAAGAAAATAAACCCAATAGCTTTAGACATGGCTAAGGGATTCTAGCATCTTATTACATTGTTTCTAAAAACACTTGTGGAGATGCATCTTCCTCTATCCAGTTGTTGAGAGTGGTGCCTGGAGGACACTGAACAATGTAGTCTGCCCCATCTTCTGAATCATCACTTCCCAAAATAGCAATCATTGTAGGTTCCAAGCCTGCACTAACAAAGCTCCTGCTAATGTGTGGGATGAACATCCCTCCAGCTTCATACTCCCACTGCCCCAGGCGAGCCATTCTACTTTTCTTCTTCTCTTCAACAGTTCTTTCCCTATCTTCCCGAGTGGGTCTATATCCCAGGCCATACCGATCTTTAGTGTGATGTATCATGACGATATTTTCTCTTCCTTGGCCATACTTCCCGAGCCCTTTTCCAGGTTGGTAGCCCTTCTGCAACATTACTCTGGCCATCATCAGCGATGCCTCCGAAGGTTGGGGGCATAGTGTAGGTGTCCCCCCTCCTACAAATGAAGCGTTGGCAATCTCCAATGCTTGGAATGATGTTCCAATAGCTTCCTCTGCTGCTTCAATGTACGGAGTGTCAAGAGATCTTGATACCAACATATCTTCTTCTCCAAGAATAGTAAGGAGTTTTCCATCCACAATGAACTTAACTCGTTGGTGCAATGTAGAAGGTACAGCCCCTGAAGCATGGATCCATGGCCTTCCCAACAAACAGCTGTAACTGGGATTAATATCCATGATATGGAATACTATTTGGAAAGTGCAGGGTCCTATTTTTATAGGCAACTCCATTTCTCCCATGACATCCCTGTTGGATCCATCAAATGCCTTCACCACCATAGAGCTTGGTCTCATATACGATGCATCGACTGGAAGCCTAGACAACGTCCTTTTCGACATGACATTGAGAGATGAGCCATTATCGATAAGAACTTTGCCGATTAGGCAATTCTGATACATTATAGAGATGTGCAAAGGGTTAGTGTGTCCCATTCCCTCAGAGGGTATTTCCTGATCGCTAAAAGATATGTAATTGTCAGCCACAATGTTGTTGATGATGCCACCAAGCTTATCAGTGGTTATGTCGTGACTAACATGTGCATGGTTCAGTATCTCCATTAGCACTTTTCTGTGGGGTTCAGAGCTCATTAGCAGAGACAAAATGGATATCCTGGCTGGAGTGCGGTTCAGTTGATCCACGACCTTATATTCACTCTGCTTTATGAACTTTAGAAACTCACAAGCCTCTTCATTGGATATTTCCCCTTTATCTCCATGCTTATGCAACAAGTCATTCAGATTGGCCTCCAATTCATCTTCCGCAGGGATACATACTTTCCCTTTTTCTTTATCCTTGGCTAAGGCTTTTTCAGCATCTGAGGGAACATAGATACGTCCACTTCTGGTTATCCGACTATCCCCAACAACATTGGTGACTTCTATATGTTGCTTAGTTGTTTCTGAATTCTCTCTACTATAGATCCATGGTACTGCTTTATCTGTTTTGTAAGGGAAAGGTTGTGGTTTCTCTTCTGCTCCAGGCCTCAAAACCGGCTCCATCCTACTTATGATTGGCATCCATCGAGTTATTTGTGGGAGTAACTGAGCATTATCCGGAATGTTGAATACAGGTTCATATCGAGTAATTGATGGCCTCATAGTCTTTCTCATGNTGTGGTTTCTCTTCTGCTCCAGGCCTCAAAACCGGTTCCATCCTACTTATGACTGGGACCCATCGAGTTATTTGTGGGTGTAACTGAGCATTATACGGAATGTTCAATACAGGTTCATATCGAGTAATTGATGGCATCATAGTCTTTCTCATGTCTTCCTCACTTCTAGTGGTAGCGTTAACAGCTTGATACGAAAGCCCCATCTCTACTGTGATCAACCTCATATCCAACATTTTCTGCAACAAGATCTTAAATTCTGGACACTCCTCTAGGGTTTGACCCACTTCACCATGTAACTCACAATCAGTTGAGTTTTCATCTTCCACCATCTTTTCCACCATCCCATGCTTGCACATCTCTTGAAAAATTACGCTCATGGGTGTTTTTACTTCATTTGCTTCCCAAACGAATGCACCTTGAGCCTCCTCTACAACATTCACCCCCTGATTACCATGATTAGGTAATGGATTTTTGTCCACGTCTGGCACAGTAGGCTTGAAATGTAGTTGTTTGGCATTGATTAGGTTTTGCACCTTATGCTTCAAAGCCTTACAATGTTCGATAGAGTGGCCAATGACTCCAGAGTGGTATTCACAGGTAACATTGGGATTAAACCAAGCCCCAGGTGATTCAGGCACTGTTCCTACTATAGGACTTATCATTTTCTCCCTTAACAGATGATTGTAAATTTCTGCATAAGATATAGGTATGGGATCGAATTGTGGGCCTCTTCTTTCGGGATTTGGGTAATTGCGGTTTTGGGTTTGATTTTGGTAAGCCTGTGTTTGGTTGTGGTTTTGACGGGGTTGGTAGGGTTGTGTTTGGTTATAGTTTTG
>NC_032026.1:9957811-9959487 GCF_001865875.1 Lupinus angustifolius | reverse complement strand
TCCTTATGCGTCCTTCTATTTTCTCCCCAACCTTAATAAGTGCATTGAAGTTCGATGCAACACTTCCGACCAAGTAATCATAATAGGGCTCCTTCAAAGTATCCACAAAGATAGACAACTGTTCTTCCTCCTCCAACCTAGGTATGACTTGTGACGCCAAAGCTCTCCAGCGTTGCGTATACTCCTTAAAGCTTTCTTCTGGCTTCTTGGCCATGCTCTGAAGCTGGGCCCTGTCAGGAGCCGCGTCTTCATTGTACTTATACTGCTTCATGAAGGCATTGGATAAATCAATGAAAGTTTTAATTTGAGCCTTTTCCAAGCGGATGTACCAGCCCATGGCTGCCCCTGTCAGACTGTCTTGGAAGCAGTGAATTAACAATTTGTCATTTCCATGATGGGCTGTCATCTTCCTAGCATACATATGTAGATGACTTTTCGGGCAGGAAGTACCGTCGTATTTCTCGAATTCAGGAGTTTTAAACTTTGGTGGAAACACTACATCTGGTACGAGGCACATCTCAAATGCATTTTTTACATCAGGGAAGCTTGTGCCCTCAATGGCCCTCAGTCTCTCTTTTATAAGTTCCAGCTCAGCCTTTTCTTGGCTTGAGGATTCGTCTGGGGTACCCCCGTTTATCTTAGCTTCAGCTTGGTGGCTTGTGGGCTTATCTTTATGAGGAAAATCGTGAGTAGGATCTTCGTCCTCCTCATCTTCGTCTTCCTCATCTGATTGTTGTTCCTCTTGACCATCAGTTGTGTCTTCATACCTTATGATAACACCCTTACGACGGCTGGCCCTAGTAACTGTCTTGGGACCCACCTTTTGTGTGGATTGTGAAGGTTTGGCGCCTAATGTAGTGGCATCTCCTTCCGAGTTTTGAGCCTTTTGCATATCGGTATAGCAAGACATTTCGACCCGCATTCTGTCGACCCTGAGGCGTGCCCCTATTGTCTCATTTTTGCGTTGACGTCAATTTTAGAGTGAAACTTCAAGTTTCTAACCTCGATTGCATCTTTGTTCGTTCTCTTGTTAGAGGTTGTTAGCATTAAACGTCTTGCCCTACATTTGGTGATTTGAGGGCGTACCCAACAAAGTCGCATGCAGTTGATGACAACCATTAGAGAAAACATATAGTTTTAGACAAAGGTTGTATATAAGTAGAAGACATTTTAAACATTTTTGGAAATAACATTTATTTGTAAATGGGAGTCAATTTTGCATTTGCACCATAGATATAAAGAATTGCGAAAAAAAGATCTCTTATCAATACTTCAAGCAAATGATTACAATTCGTTTATTGTTTATTCTCCTATTCCTTATTTCTAGAATTATTTTGTAGCCTCTACCCGCCATTTCTTAAGTTGTCTAGATATTCCCCCACAAGCTTCAAAAAACGCCTTCATTTCTGGAAGAAGCTCTGTTTCCGGGTACATTGTCATTTCTTGTCTAGCTTCGTAGAACAACTTCAACCAATCATCAGAAAAATCACCGAGACCATCAACTAATTGTCTGCATCTCCCTTCCCATTTGTTTATCTCCCATTGACTTTCTTCGAGTACTCCCTTCCAATTATCTGACCAATTTTCCTGGCTGGCCACTAATTCATCATATGCAGTTCTGAATTTTCGAAGTTGTTCTGATAGCTGACTTGCTTCTGTTAATGCATCATAGCAGG
>NC_032026.1:9956676-9957711 GCF_001865875.1 Lupinus angustifolius | reverse complement strand
CGTGTGCAACTCAAGTGTAACAAGTGAGTGTGTGAGGAAGCACATAGACCTTAAAATAAATCCACCCCCCAAAAGTTGCACAAGAAATAGGTGAGTACGTTCAAGAATAATCAATTGACTCGAAAAATAAATAAATGCATAAATAAATATGCATACACAAGTTTGCACAAACAAAGAAGGCATAAGGGTATAAAACAAACATGCAAAAAGTGGTATTGGCCTGACCCTCTAAAAAAAAATAGTCCCCAGAAGAGTCGCCTCCTGTCGCGCCACGATTTTCGGTTACGCGACCTCTTAGAGTCGCCACTACATTTTATGGTTAAAAATGTAGAAAAATCTTTAAAGCTCAATCACATTGGGCTTTTGGATTTTTGATATCCAGGTTCGGGAGTCGATTACGAATTGGGGAAGGTATTAGCACCCCGTTCGCCCGTAATAAAACGGTACCCTAACTAATTGCATACATTGAATACCCTTAATTTATTTAAATTAAATTGCTTAAACAAAATATTTTTTTATATTTTTATTTGTGTCTGACAAGGTCATATTGCTCCTACGTATCCCTGGGTGCAATAGGGAAATCAAGACTACGTAGTTCTTAAAAAATTTAATTTGGTTAGATTTGAAAAGAAAGTTAAGAATTGTTTGGATTTATTCGAAGTTGAACTAATAGACGAAGAATCAACATTGATGGCTTACCTTCTCTCACTTCGATAGATAGCAAAAGCAGTACAAATGACCGCGATCGATTCTCAGCTCGAAGTGAAGAGAAAGATGCAATACGAGTCGTAACCTCGGCTATTGAACCCCAAAATAATTAAAACTTATTAATATTAATCTTATTTTTTAAAATAGAAAAGTTTAGAAATTTATTTGAGTTTAATTAGAGTGAAATTAATAGATGAAGAATCAACATTGATTGCTTACTCTCTTTCCTTTTCGATAGATCACAAGAGCAGTACAAGTGACCGCAACTGATTCTCAACTCGAAATGAGAACAAAGATACGATACGAGTTTAAACCTCATTATTAAAT
>NC_032026.1:9955352-9956576 GCF_001865875.1 Lupinus angustifolius | reverse complement strand
CAGGACTTGGAGTGACAAGTTAAAACCAAAGACGCAGGTTCGTGTACTGCCAGAATTTGGATTAAAAAGGTGGAACCAAAGACGCAGGTTGGTGTACTGCCAGAATTTGGAGACATAAGGGTCAAAGCCAAGAACTCAGGTTGGTGTGCTGCCAGGACTTGGAGTGACAAGTTAAAATCAAAGACGCAGGTTTGTGTACTGCCAGAACTTGGGTTAAAAAGGTGAAACCAAAGACGCAGGTTGGTGTACTGTCAGAATTTGGAGACATAAGGGTCAAAGCCAAGAACGCAGGTTGGTGTGCTGCCAGGAATTGGAGTGACAAGTTATATAAATGTGAAAAGTCATGTTTTTATTTATTTCATTTTTGTGCAAAATGCATATGACTGCCTATAAATGCATGTTATTAGATGCTTATGTATGATAATTCTATAATAATTTTTTCAAGTCGAATTGGGTTGTGATTGGTATCAATTGCTATTGCTCCATCACATCCTCAACAGTTGGTTGTAGATTGCTGTTTGCAGGGAGTGAGATTATACAGGCGACAATTAATCCTATCCTTCAATGATAAAATGCTATTTTCTTTCAAATACTAATTAGAACAACATATTTAAAATTTCAATAGATAGTACAAGTTTAATGAGAACGAGCTATGCAACAAAATGACTTCACTTCATATATGGATAAAGGAGATACAAAATTGTTTGGCTTTTTGTGTTATGGATGGAGTTACGGAGTTGGTCATAAATAACAAATCATGTTAGAGCCCCACTATTCAATCATCGACTATCCAAAAATTGCCCCAGTAAATTGTCTTAATTTTTTGGTCCACCAAAAATTTGCCCCAGTATTGACTTATTGACTTGTCCTCTTGAGAGACCTTTCTTTTTTTTCTTCTTTTTTTTGTGTCCCTAGTTTTTGCTTAGATCGCCCTCTCGGGTTTTCGACCTAATGAGATTATTCCTTTTTTAAAAAGAGTTTGTGTATCGATCATGCATATATGCTTACATTTTAGAAAAAAAATATTTTCTTTTTTTGTTTTGGAGTCAGTTATTTGGCACCCTTGGTATATATCTCAAACATTTCGGGTCTCGACAAGGACTTTTTGGGCTTGTAACGTGGTCTGGTTAGGGGTTTACAAGAAAGAAAAAGATATAAGGCTCAAATGATGTGTTTCCCACCCCCAACTTTCTCCATATTCTCCATAATCCTATTTCCAACATA
>NC_032026.1:9954764-9955252 GCF_001865875.1 Lupinus angustifolius | reverse complement strand
TTTTTTGAAAAAGGAAAAGTTTTGTAACCATTATAGTTTGATAATTTTATTTACCCTTGCTTTTGCCTAAGGTTTTACTAAAACTCTTAGCGGGCTCTTTTTCTAATGCAATTGATCCACTTTTAGATCTTTTCAAGATTTGTTGGAAAACTACCCTTTCCCTGGTTTATTGGTGTTTTTCGAAGGTGTTCTGTTTTTGAATAAACTTCTTTCATATTGTCTTGGCTCAAAAAGGGTGACTAGGGATATCTTCATTGGTGTTTGGAATAACAAAGAAGCCTTGTGTCATCAACACGACCTACTTGAGGGTATACACCATGTGAGATTTGTTTACATCATCCTCCTAAAAGAGTGCACAAAAGTATGCAAAAATGCATGATCAACGCACAAACTTCTTTTTTTGTTTTTGTTTTTTTTTTGTTTGTGTTTTTTTGTTGGAAGGTCTCTCAAGCTTAATATTTCTTCACGGCATCTGAATTTACCGAAAG
>NC_032026.1:9954416-9954664 GCF_001865875.1 Lupinus angustifolius | reverse complement strand
TGATCAACGCACAAACTTCTTTTTTTGTTTTTTTTTTATTTTTTGTTTTTTTTTTTTTTTTTGATTTTTTTGTTGTTGAAAGGTCTCTCAAGCATAATATTTCTTCACGGCATCTGAATTTACCGAAAGAGGTAGGTCATTTCCGTCCATAGTGGTCAATATCAATGCTCCTCCAGAGAATGCCTTTTTCACCACAAATGGTCCTTCATAATTTGGGGTCCACTTCCCCCTATGGTCCTTCTGTATTG
>NC_032026.1:9940473-9954316 GCF_001865875.1 Lupinus angustifolius | reverse complement strand
TATATATATATATATGCAAATAAATACAAGAAAATATTTTTGTCATAGTTCAGTGTCACAATGATTGGGTTCATACACAAACCTCATGGGATACCCTTGTTTTTAAGGATACCCTTGTTTATACCAAGAAAGACACAAACCTCATATCCCTTCAGTGATTGTTCAGCTGCTTCTTTCCTTTCTTGGTCTGTCTTGAACTCAGCAAGATAACGAAAATAGTCACCTTTCCTGGATCAAAACAAGCTGAATGAAATCAAGGATGAAGAAATAAAGCATGTGAAACCAACATGAGATATCATATTAAATAGGGAAGGGAAAAGAAGCCAATGACTTATTAAAAGCATTAGACAGCTTCAAAGGCCAGATATAAATTGGGTTTGCAAGTGCACTGCATGATGGTTGTCAAAACAAGAAATGAATGGTGAACTGGAAGGCCAATGTTATGATTATAAGTAGAAACATATTGTAAATTGTAAGAGGCATGAATAATGATTAGCATATGGGTGAGATTGGCGCAACGGTAAGGTTGTTGCTTTGTGACTATGAGGTTAAAACTTCAAATCCTAAAACAGTTTCTCCCCTTAATCATAGAATAAGGCTGTGTATATTTATCATTCTCACACTCACTAAGCGAGAGCCTTATACACTAGGCCATCTATATAGTAAATTGTAAGAAGCTTGAATGATGTTTATTTATTACAAATAGCATAGAGTTTATTTTTCACATAAAAAAGGTTAGAGACATGCATAAATAACATATTATCATTTTAAAGTGAAACAAGTGATCATATAACTATATGAACTAAAATATAGAGTTCAAATAAATACTGCAAACTCATAATGACTCACATCTTATGGTAGAAAACAGTAGCTTCTCCAGAGGTGGAAGAAGGAATGAGATGCTTGTCAATAATTTCGAGAATATCACTGCAAATTTTAGATAGTTCCTCCTCAACCTTTTGGCAGTAATTCTTGATCAGTTTCACATTGTTCTCATTTCCCTTAGACTCTTCTTTTTGTTGAATTGAAGACATAATGCGCCAAGAGGCTCTTCGTGCTCCAATTACATTTTTATACCCCACTGAGAGTAAGTTCCTCTCTTCCACTGTTAGCTCAAGATCAAGTTTTGCTATTGTCTTCATACATTCAACCATTTCTGCACTTTTAGGTTCGGAAGAATGTTAATACTTAACACCAAAATAAAATATTTCATATATATTATTAAAATCATGACATATGTCATATTTTACTATTTTTTTTTTAACTAAAAGATAAGATATATGTTATGATTTTAACAACGGAAGGAATTTTATCTCCATATTCCAACACTAGAGAGAGAAGTCAGGTTTACAAATCAGACAAAATAAAATAAAATACGTGATTAGTTTGAAATATAAAATAAAAAATTGTTAGAAATAAGTTATCTCTATCCTTAAAATTTATCACTAGCACCACTTCAGATAGGACTATGAAATATACAAGGACCCACTAAGCATGAACTATTTGTATGTACGTAGTTATTTAGGGTATTTTTATGCAATTAGGCAGTTATGACATTTATCGGGAGTATTTATATGTATAGGGATGTGTGGGGTGGACAATCATACGGTATTTTGTTTATTGTGAGTTGCACAAAAAACAAGGTATGTTATTTACAAAATATAAACGTAGTGACTAAATATCCGCATATAAATTTCTCCTAAAAATATTCATATAGATTGAGTAAGAGATGCATTATAAGACAATGACATATTTCTCGTATTGAATAGGTAGCCTTGTGCTTGTTAGTACAAATTTGCTTATTGAAAATAAAATTATAAGACAACAAAAAGAACAAAAGGTGTAGTGGTGTAAAGGTTTGGCTATATTTAAAAGTTCAACAATTTAATACAAAAGGTGTTGTGAGAGATAGTCACAAACATAAAATAGATTAGTTCATTGGTAATACAAATATTTTTAATAAAAAATGATCATCAATATATATATAATTAAATAGCTTAAACTTTTCATATTTTTAAAGAAATATATTATGTTAATCTTGATTTGAGATCTATATGCTAGCCCAGCCCCTAATTGAAAGAAATAACGTGACCGATATTCCAAACTAAAAATTGCATCAAATGATCCTGTAAAAAAGTTCCATATAGTTAACATTATTTTTCATGACCAAATGAATCACGTGTAAAGATCACTAAAGCGAGATTGCAATTTCTGTTTGAAGGAAAGAAGATGAAAAAAACAACAAAAGGAAAGAAGATGAAAAAAAGAACCTTCATATCTCTCGGCCTGCTCAGCAATTTTGGCCATATAAACCTGAGTCTCTCTCTCCTTCTCGGTCGACATTGTTGTAACAGAAAGAGATAAGCGTTTATGATTTGTGGCAAACAAAATTAATTAATGCGTAGAACAAGTGGGAGGTGTGGTTTATATATATAGTGGTTCAAAGATGAGAGCTACTTATGAGGAATAGGGTAACGACCAAATCTGGAACGTTGGATTAGAGTTTTAGAAAGATGAACCACGTAAATAGGAAGGGAAGCACTTTGCATGCACTTCTTAGTTGTAATTCTAGTTGTACTCTTTCTAAATATAGGTTATAAAGCACTAAAAAGTTGTTGGATTTCACTGGGGAAAAAGTTGGATTTTTACACATTAACATCTTATATCTTCTTTTGGAATTATTAACTGTCCTATAGTTGAAGGCGGATATATAATAATAATAATAATAATAATAATAATAATAATGATAAAGCTTTTGGTACCAACTATTTAATACAATTGCTTTTTAAGAATCGGAGAGATGTATGAATAGCCTCATGCAGTCTGATTTACCCGCTTGAGCGTATATACATGCTTATGAGTTAATATATCTTAAAAAAACAAAGAAAATACAATTTTTAATAACACATTTATCATTTAATTACAATAAAATTATATTTTTTATTATTAAAAACAAAGGAAAAATTAAGTATTTGTCTCTCCATTCATGAAGAGCATACTTGTTCCATCTTCGTGAGAGAGAAAATATATGCACTATGTATAAGTTTTATAGACTGTCATGATATTTTTCATCATTCATATTTAATTGTTACTGACTTTTCAAAAAATAATTTAAATAAATGGTAAATAATATAATAATTATGTATAAATATATACACGGTATATATACTACACTTTATTTACATACCTTAGATTTGTTTCAAACGTAATGGATTCTGAGTTAGAAAAAACACTCCATGTATAGTTGTAATACATGGTTTTTTTTGGGATGTCTTTTTTTTCCATGAATAACAATAATTTTTCTTAAACCCTTGGTATTTGACATTGATATTGGACTTGGATTAATTGGAGTTGAGCCAAAACACCAATAATAGAGAAGTAAAACTCTCTGTAAAGCATCTGGAAGCTTATCTTAACCAGGTAAGATCTAGTTTAGTAAATTAGTTTATTTAGTTCATTAGCTGTGTACTGTTGTAAATGCAATAGTTCAAGTTGCCCCTTTGAAAATTTAAATTAAAAAGTCTCTTGAAAATCTAAAAAAAATTACTCTTGGCATCACCAGATTAATCAAAATGAAACATCAATACTGCACGCCTATGCCTGTGTTTTCATTAGGAACATTGGTGAATGACTTTCCAGCAAAATATATGATTGATATGATTATTCTTGGCGACTTAATGGGAGCACATAGCAATGGAAGGTTTAGTTACAATCTCAATTACATTCTTGAATTTTTTGGCCACTCACATTCTTTCTCAAAAAAACAAGTAATAATTGTTTAACAGAAAGGTTTGAAGTCCAATGATCAATAAAGAAATCATGAAGAAAAAATTGCTAACAAGATATTAGATGAATGAATTAATACAAAATAATTTTGACAAAAAAATGAACTGTAGCTAAATTCAACTTGGACCTTCACTCATAATCTACAGCTTCCTCAATCCCCTGACCCATTTGTGGAAAGGATGGAAAACGTCAAGGCTCTGAGCTCTGTATATACAAGATGTGCCAACTAAAAAATCGATTCTCTGAAATTGTACAAACCATAACAAATTACACCAGCTTAGTGCAGTGAAAAGCTGCAGTATATTTTTCTATACAATTCATGTAAAACTGATACATAGCAGACTCTCAACATAAACATCATTATGCAAATTGCAGTGATTCATGGAAGATTTAAATTATCATGAAGCTTTGGCTGGCAATATACAAGATGGTGCATGGAACAGAAGAATTCCACCAACACAACTTTTTTTAATGCATTTATAATGTTTAACTCCGTACTTACCAAAAAAAGGTTTAGAGAAATTACCAGAGGAAATAAATTGTGTTTCATCTACTGTGGCGAGACAGACATACTAGTGCTCAATCAATTATTTTTTCAGAAATGGTTTCTGGCAAACAAGTAGCCGCTGGTCACTGCCATTCTGAAGATCAATTACCCTTGCTTCCCAACGTACCTGTGCAGCAAACGTGCGAGCCATCTCTATAGCTCCCATGTTATCAGAAAGAATGACCCATCCCTACAAAATGATGATATGTAATAAAACCTTAAGCACCTTCATAGACCATTCCAATATACCAATACTCCAATAGAGACATCTACTTGGATTCAAAAACTCAATTTCAATTAACTTTAATATGTGAATCACAACAACAAATGAACATCCATCAATAGAGTCAAACTCGAATTACTCAGAAAGAATCATCTGCGGAGATGAGATCATCCTTTCTGGAGGAAGCACCAAAAATAGGTGGAAAGAGAATCAGAAAGGTGGTAGATTACTCTTTTGCTTTTACGTATGTACACAGTTCAAAATTCAATTATGCAACTTTCCAACATTAACAAACATGAAAATGAATATAAAGAGGTGCAACATACCTCTGGACGCAGTATTCTATCCATCTCCAAGAATAAGTCTATCATGCTGCACCTCTCTGAAGTGAGAAGTGAGAGAAGTCCATTTGCGTGAAGCATATCATATGTCCGAGGATAGGTGGGGAAAGGTTCACACCTAATGATCAATAGACAGAAACAAAAATGAATTATCCAGACACATAAATATTTGTCAATGAACTCCAAAGAAAAGAGAATTTAGAGCAAGAACTTCAACATAGGTCGTTGATCATTAGAATCGGATTTTGCAATAAACCAAGTCAGGTAGATTCAATCCAGCACGTCAAGTTCATGTGTGAATGCTATACATTTATCTCCAAATTCAGTCTTAAAAGTGAAACAAAATTAGAAAGCCAAGTTCATCTTTGATTTAAACAAAAAACTGAATATTCACTTATTCAGTACTGAAATCTCTGCACTGAATGTGTACTGATGAGATTTAAAGGTGACTATGGGGTATGGGCATATTTTAAAACTCATTCATGAGTCTGTATTAAACTAATGCCATTTAATAATTTAAAAAATAAGGAATTGCTCAAGAGTTTTTTGTATGCACACAGTTACAAACAACACTAAATCATTTAAATTTTAATTATCAGAAGTAAAATACATGAAGGAAAAAAATATATTTTGAAGTACTCTATAAAAAGTTACTGTAGCTTTCCCAGCCAGCAAACACCAATCTTCTATCATTTGCCATAATAATTAGATAAATTCTGAATGATTTCGTAAGAGAGATATTTTTTCATGTAATCATGTTTTAATTTAATAGTATTATTACCCTTGATGGTCTCATGTCCAATTGATTTTTCATTTATATAATAAAAACTGTCTAAATCATACTCGACAACAAGCCAAGACCAATATCAAATAGCTACTTACCAGTCATGCATAGCACCAGCAAAACCTCTATCTAGTATAAGAGGAAGCACATTAGAGGTTCTGGCTGGAACAACATTCATAACCCACACTGATTTTTTCTCCTCCAGAAGGGCAGCATTTAAACCCCCATAATTAGCATTCATGTCCATAACATTCCTTATCATGTTAAATGGAGGTAGTGGATCTTCATCTCCAGGTCTCTTCGGATGGTCAGAGAAAATTAACGGGGTAAGCAATGACCAATAATTATTGACAGCAGATCTCCAAAACTGCAAGTCTTCAAAAAATTCTCCTGGCTCAACTCCTGCAATAGTAAAGCCAAAATTTTGAAAAGGCAAAACAACACGAAATGAGAATGAAATTTTGGAAGATGAGAAGCAGGGAAGAAGAGATAAGCATAAAGCTGTTAAGAAACGATACTTTCCATGAACTTTAATCTCGTCTGAGCTCAATTCAGATCCAGAGGATCTGTTCTGTATTGCAATCCAGCGCTTGCTAGAGGTCCCACTTATACATGGTACAAGAGGATGGTAATATGATTGAGAATCATCCCCTTCTTTACACAGCTGTATAGCATGGTGCTTGCTACAAATGTGAAAAGCAGAAGTCACTAAAAAACTATAGTTACAGTAGGCTACTAGTAGAAAGCATTCAATGGGGCAAGCTAATACAAAACTAACAAGTTAGTATTACCCATCTAAAACGAACAGTCTATTTGCTACAATTATTTCTCATTCATATCATTCACAAAATATCCTTACCGAGATGCATAACAATCAATATCACCAGTCTTCTGCCAAATGAAAGTCTCGTCCTGCTGAGCTAGAAGAGTCCAACAGAGTTGCTGGGTCAGCTCTTCAATTGGGTTGGTCAGGGTTCTCTTTTTCCCTCGTGATGAACTTCCCTGTGGCCTGCTTGTGGGTGAGGTTAAAACAAAATATCCTCCAGGTTTAAGAACACGGTCAACTTCTGTAAGGGACATTCCATCTGTATGATGAAGTAAATGTTAAGCAAACAAATGAAAGAAAGCAGTTAATGCAGAAGCAAACAAATGAAAGAAAGCAGTTAATGCAGAAGAAAACCAATATTAACTATGGTATAAAAATGTCATGGAAGGATGGAAGAGGTAAAAGGAAATAGGAATCATATGAGACAATAGAAGAAAAATAAAGAAAAGGTGTCACATCATCATACACACATTTTAGACATCTATTCCAACCATCAATTTAATTAGTCACAAACAAATTACTTAAAAATGAAAACCTATATCACATAATTCAAATAAATCCAACCACAATTATGGGGAAAGCAATGAAATTAATTCAGGTCTAGAACACAAAATACATAGGCTACTGGTGATAAACTGTCAAAAAGCAAACTACAAAGTAAATTAGATCTCAACTTAATGACATCCACTCCCAGGTAGGTTATTAGAAAGATATTAATTCAGCTTATATAAAATAAATCAACATCAAATACATAAAGTTTATGGGAGATGCTGTCGAGTAAGTACCTCATTACAATCTAAAACCAAGGGTTAGTGACAACTCAACCACTAATTAGAAAATCAACAAACAGACTTATACTTATATGACCTCACAGTTTACAAGACCAAATATGGTGTACCTTAATCAGTCATCTCTGTCATTAACATTTAATACAACTTCTGATAAAAACTTACTTAAATCTCAAGAATACACAAATAAATCACATGAATCTGTTCATCAGAAAAGTAAAAGTAACAATACTCACAAAGAGGAATTGAGTTTCAAAAAGAAGTCTAAAAGGAAATCTACTCTATGATGTTTTAAAAAGTAATGTCTATTAACTACATATAATTACCCTTTTCATCCCAAATGATGCCACCCTGAGCACAGTGAACCATGTCATATGATAATGATGGATATGGAAGCTGTCTTGCAATGAAGTTGCCAATCATAGCAGGAAGGCCTCTCTCAAGAGACAATTGGACTTGGCTGCCAGTTGCCTCATATGCAGCAATACAAACCGTCATTATTTTCAAGGACAACAAATGAGCTCCAAAGCTACCGAATCCACAATTAATGTCTAGTATAATTCGAACCTGTTTTAATGTGATCAAGATATCAATAACATGTATTATCCTACAAAAAGAACATGGTCCTTATTAAGAATTAACAAAAAATGCATATAGAGAAGTAGACAACTATTTAGAACAACCTTTTCTTCCTTTACTATACATGGAACTATTTTGCATAAACCCTATCCCCGTAATACATTAATGCTCCAAAAGGAACAACAACTTGTGGCATATATATGGAAGACTTACACCAGCTTGAGGAAATTCAGTGTCACTTCCTAGCCCAATCATCTCTGCAAGTTGGCGAGAATAATCTTTCACACCATCGAAGATCAACCCATCCTCTGAGTGGAAGGCAATTTGATTCTCTTCTAGTAGCATCAACCTGGAGAAAATACCAAAAAAATCTTAGAATGTGAAAAACAATTCATTCATTATGAATCGCAACAGAGAAAGACCTGATAAAAGCTGCATCACTTTCATTCTAGAAGTCGTTTATCCAAAATAAATAATAATAATAATGGTTTTACAATCCATTGCCCTTAGAGTAATGGTTAAGAAATTAAGAAAAATAAGTTTTTATTGGAAAACTAAATACATCACTCTTTAATCTATTAAATACCTTCAACACCCCTCTCGGTGAAATCTCACTTTTTTGTTAATTTTCTAACCACTGCTCTACAAGGGCGGTGGATAGAAACCATAATGATGATAATAATAACAATTTCTATTTATGCAGTCAGTTTATATGGCGAAAAGGCTATTTTAGCCAAAGGAGGTCACCTTCCTAATGTAGCAATCAATATAGACAAATAAGTACCTTTTGGTCATACTTCCCGAAGAAAGAAACTGATCTTTGGTAATCTTCACATTTCCACTCCATATAACATCCCTGCCACTCGGCCACCGCAAGGGAATATTATAATCCTTGGGAGGGCGAACCAAACACCTCTCGGCTCCCCTCAATAATTCACAATGCCGATCAAACTCCCCACCTTCTTTAAACCCTGACAACAAATTTGCCGAAACATTGTGGCAAGGTACGAAGTTTTCTCTTTCCTTGCCACAAAGACCAAGTTCCTTTTGCCTAGTGCCACCACCGACCGACAAAGACCTTAACTCCAAATAATCAACAGCTGCTTGCTCTTTTATCCTTCTATAGTTTGTGTATATGAGAGAAACCGGCCTACGAGACTCTGAATCAGTAGCATTGGAAGATGAAGAACTAAACAATGCAATTAGAGCGAGAACACTGATTAGGCTCAAGATTAACCAGCTCAGTGGCGGTTTAGGGCCAAAAATCATGGACAATTTATTAAACCAGAAGCTTCTCATGACCAAAATTGAAAAGGATCCAATTCAAACGCTAAAAAATGCAAAACTTTTTCGTGAACCCTAGTTTTGCAACTATAACACCTGAACTATCACTGTCCCTGCAAGCATTGAAACAATACCTCATACAATTGTGAGAAGAAAACAAATGAAAGTGGTGATTCAACTACTTGAACGCGTAATTGTGAAAATGATCCATCAATGCTGATTCTGAATCAGATCGCGGGCGAAATTGAATGAATCCAGCACAATTAAACAATCAGAATTGAAAAAAAATGCAGCGTCTTCGCAAAACCAGATCGGATCAGAGGAACATGCGTGAATTCAGTGAGGAAAAAAGAGGATTAGGGTTTTGTCATGAAAAAAAGGGAAATTGAATTTGATTGATTCAGAAGACAAATTTGCAATTAGCAATAGTTGAATAGCGCTATTTGCGGTTGGGTCCAAGTTGTTAGGATTGCTTCTTTGGGTTGTTACCTTCACTTCTTCACTTTTTTCCTCTTTCTTCTTTTGTATATAACATTATAACCCCCACATACCAATCATTTTTTCTTTGTCTACAATCATCTATTAATCTACTCTAAAATTTATTCAAAAAATATATCATAATGCTAACAAAGTATTCATCTACTAATATAAAGCTTTGGTAGATGAAGATGACCAAAAGATTTTATTCGTATCGAGAGGGATAGTCCTATATCATCTAAAAAATAATTAGATTAATTTCTTAATTATAGGTGATGGATACTTTTAGTAGTACCAAACAAAAAAAAGTATTAATTATGTTTCCTAAACAAAACTAAACCAGTTGCTTGCTTAATGATGTTCTTTTGTTTGTGAAAGTATTACTAATAGCTTTATAGTCCCATTTTATTTATAAAAGATGTATAATACTTTAATTTTTTTATAAAACATTTTATATTTTCAACACAATATTTATTATTTTTTTCTCATGATTTTATCCCTCACTGTATAAGACTTTTTATATTGCCAAGTATATTATTTATCATTCACATGATAATTAAATTATTAATTAGAACCAATATAATACAAATGAATGATAAATGATAAGCTAATAAAGTAAAAAACTTTTACATTGTTAATGCATAAATATTAGAAAAATTCCTTATTTTCCAATATTAAAACTTTGGACAATCTCTTATTTTTAATAGTATTATTAGTTAATCAATATTAAATAATGGTTAGATTGTAATCTTATAATATTTTTTTAAAATCTAGTAAATAGTCTTTTTTCTATTAGTAGTACCCCCACCACTATACTGTAAGAGAAGTTTGAAGAAAATATATATATTAATGCTCCATAATATCAATTATAATTAATAGATTTAATTATTTATATATATTTTTTATAATTAGTATAAAGAATGAAGTTAAAGATTGCTTTGCAAAAACTAAAGAGAACAATATATTTTCTCTAGTCACTAAAATTATAACATGTATCTTATTTAATTATTTTTATAAAAATATTTCTAAAAGCTAAAAAAGTAGCACATATGTCATAATTTTTGTAGCCGAAAGAGATAATTTATCTCATAATATGAGGAAATATTTTATTCTTAAAATTAAATACAAGATTGTCAATTTAAAATTTTTTGTATCTTTCCCACTACTTTGATAATTATAGTGTATCATTTTATTCATTTATATTTATTATTGAAGTATAATTTAGTTAACAAATATTTTATAAATAAAAACAGAAAGGCTAATATTGTTTATTGTTCGAGGTAGGTTGATTAAGTTAGATTAATACTAATAACATTATAAAATTAATATTGGTATGTTATTAATGTGAGGTGTTTTATACAATTTTATTTAAGATTTGCGAATAACTAACACATATTTGCCTTCTCGATCATGATCTCGCATCATCTCTGATGTTGATAGGATGGACTCCTCTGATTTTTATCAGTATTGTAAGTTATGAGTTTCCCTTTTTAGAGGTTATATAGTTTGAGGACCTTGTAGAAGTCTAGAACCTCCAAAAGAATCCACTATAAAAATACTCTATTATTCTACTCTAAGATTATGGCATTTAGATATTCCAAAAAACTTTGTAAGATCTAACGCATGTAGGACATGGAATGCACTTTCATTTTTGTTCCTCACTATTTTTATTTCTCATTATGAATTGAGACTTTTGTCTCTTAAAGAAGGTGATCTCTCCATCATCCATGTTTGAATGACAGAATATTTGTTCACTTTAGAATTCCTATACACTAAAGGCAAAGTATTAGCATGCAAAAGAGACACCAATGGTAGAACCCATAGTCTTAAGCTTATTTTTACCTCGGATTAGCCTATACTATATAAAAATAGATGTTAATCCATCATGTGCCTACTCATCCACTTACTCATGCATTCTTTCTCTTATTCATTCATACATACATACATTCAAAAAATACATAATTCAATTTATTATTTCATATATTCATTCATTTATGCACATATGCATTCAAAAAAGAAAAAAAAACACATTACATACACTTGTCTACTTATTTATTCTTTCATGCATGCATTGACACAAAAATTTATTCAAACATTGTGTTTCATGCATTATCCTATTATGCATTCTAAGCATATTATTTCATCTCATCATATCATTACATTTATTACCATAAGGCTACTTATGCATTG
Source organism: Lupinus angustifolius (assembly GCF_001865875.1). Lineage (NCBI taxonomy): Eukaryota > Viridiplantae > Streptophyta > Magnoliopsida > Fabales > Fabaceae > Lupinus > Lupinus angustifolius. The sequence goes on along the minus strand of NC_032026.1, from coordinate 9,942,491 downwards.
TTTTGAAAAATAAAAATAAATCACTTCATACCTCATCAAGTATTTCAAATATGGCATTTAATAGTTAACCTTGTGCACTCTAAATCACATGCATTGTAAAAACAAAATGACATGCATTCTTTTGCTACATTTCATACGTTTGTGCACTCCAAATCACATGCATTCTAAAAATAGAATCACATGCATTCCCTTGCTACATTCCATACGCTTGTATGCATAAAAAAAATTAGTCTCATATTGTTTTGTTAGAGCCCATTCTGCTAGAGGCAAACCCAAAAGAATGATAAACAAGCTCAACTAGATGAAATATTATTTTATGGATTAGTTTCAGTTTTCTCTAAAATATGTTACTATGAAATATTTTCTGTTTTGATACAGCTAGCATCTATGTAGGATCTGACCATGTGCACGGTTCAGATCAACTAGTTATTTCCATCATTCCTTATAAAAATAGTCACTAGTAATGAATGAAGACATGAATGAAATTTCTAGAATTCTATTTCTCTGAGTATCTACTTTCTGTCAATTCTTTTTTTATCTAGTTGCTTCCTAACAATTTGGTGCTTTCGTTTCTTCTCAAATGCCTCCCAAAACAATTCAGAAAGACACAAATGACACCATTTCTACCCTACTCATGGAGAAATTAAGGGAACATCAACAGCTCCATGATGCTAGTCATGCTGTCATCACCACTATTTTGCACAATATTACAAATAAGTTGGCTGATATTCGCTTTATTCCTGCTGTTCCACCAGATCCAGCTCATGGATCCCCTCATCATGCTTCTTCTTCACACCTTACTCATAAAGTCCCCAATAACCCTACTCATACCCCACCTATCAACATTAATCACAACCCACCCACATTTCACAGTCCACCACCAGCCTGCCCACAACCATCATTTCCACCAAATTCTCATCTACCTCATACCTTTTGATGGTACAAAACGTCTTGACTGGATTTATCAAATGGAACAATTTCTCCAGCTTTATATGGTACCCCCATACCAATGTCTCCATATGATTTCCTTCTATATGCATGGAGAAGCCCTTAGTTGGTACTAGTGGATGTTCCATAACTCACAGCTCTCAGATTGGCACTCTTTTACCCGAGATTTGGAGAGTCATTTTGGTCCATCTACCTACATTAATAATCAAACTGAATTATTCAAGTTGAGGCAAATGGGTACAGTTGTTGACTACCAACAACAATTTGAGCGATTATGTAACAAGATTTGGGATCTTTCCCTATAGGTAATTCTTAATTGTTTTCTTTATGGGCTGTTGTCGGAAATTAAACGTGAGTTGGCTATTTTGAGGCCCAAAACCATATCTAAAGCATTGGTCCTAGCTAAACTTGTAACACCGCGAATTTTACTACCTTGAAAATATAAGTTTTTATTAATATTTTTATTATTTCTATTTTCGAAAATGAATTTATGGGAATAATAGGTAAGGAATTTGGCTAGGGAATAGTTGAGTTTTAGCTTTGTTTGATTATACCCTATTTTGTGGTAAATTTTGGTAATTTTCGGAGACAGTCGGTTATGAACCACTGTCGAGGCCGAAATCCACTCGGTACGGCTCAAAAAGTGGTTTTTGAGTTCCGTAACTCGAAATCGAATTCCGATCACGCCATTGGCTTCGTAATTTCATTTTGAGTCAATATAGGCCCTGATTACACCCATACCTATTTTCTAAATATTTTTCACTCAGAATGCCGAAATCCGAAATTCTAATCGGATATTAAAATCGGGCGATTTATAATATCTGATCGAGTATTGGCCGATAATACTCGAGCATGTTTTTATCGCACGTGTCCGCGAAGTGGTCATTTCGCGTTGGTGATGTGAAATTTGCTTTTCCATATAGCAAACCTCACATCACTCACTCAAATATCTTATAAAATCATCATTAGCCACCCTAGGAGATTTTTTTGATGATTTCCTAGAGGGAAATGATTTCCCTTCTCTCCTTAAGCCTCCACACTTCACACTTCACACTTCACTCTCACACTCT
>NC_032026.1:9939445-9940373 GCF_001865875.1 Lupinus angustifolius | reverse complement strand
ATGGATGAAAAGGATGTATGATCACGATGAGGAAAAAGAGAAATGATTTTAAGTATTTTAGTAACGATTTTAGAAATATCGGAAACTAACGGATTTTTATTGTGGTAGTTACGAAGATTTCGGTGTTCGAACCTTGAAACCAAACCACCCTTAGTTGACGAGTTAAAGCACGCTTCATTAAGGTGAGAGAGAACACATCGTGATATAGTGGTATCTGAATATGACACCCGGATCTCCTAAACCATCTCAAAAGTTTGGGGTTAACTTGGATTTTAAGAAACCCAAGATTTTTATGTTCCAATGCTTTTGAATATATATGATTGTTGATGAAATGTGTTGAATATTATATATGAATGTTGTTGGGAACTTTTCTGTGTGCAGGTGTTTCAAAAACCATGTGAAAATACGTTTGATTAGCTGAAAAGGGCAAAATTGGAATTCTGTCCAGGTCCTTCTCGCTTGGGCGAGTAGGTCTCGCTTGGGCGAGAGAAGACCATCGCTTGGGCGAGGACTGGGCGAGGAGAAATTTTGGTTCTGTAACTCTGTCGATTGGGCGACATGGCCTCGCTTGGGCGAGGAGAGGACCTCGCTTGGGCGAGAGAGCCTAGGTTTTAGAGATTGTTTTTGGGGAATTATCGCTTGGGCGAGAGACAGTAATTGTGTTTGACTATTTGGATTGATTGGTTGAGTATATAATAACCCTAATATGGGTATGTGATATTAACTACCTTGGTATAACACCGTAATTGAATTAAAAAGTAAAGTATTCAATGTGTTGGAATTAAATAGTCAAACTCGGTAATTAATTTTAAAGAAAGTATTCCGAGAAGGATGTATGATTTAGGGCGATGCCTAGAAAAGGATACGTGATACCACAGAGCGAGATCGTCTGACCGTAAGTGGCTTGGTCTGGGACCGTCCAGAATAT
>NC_032026.1:9938729-9939345 GCF_001865875.1 Lupinus angustifolius | reverse complement strand
GTCCAGGGTATTCAACGATGGTCCTAATGGTGGAATGTATTTCCTTTATATTACGTGTTAACGTAAGATCGGGACCCACAAGAAGCATTCCCGAGGGAGATGACTTAAGGTGGGCCGAGCATGGTAAATAATGATTAAAAGATTTAATCATCTAACTGTGGTTAGTGTTCATATGCATATGGTTAATAATGGAGTAGTGGAGAGGAAATTGACGGGATGACTTAGAGCACCGTGATGTTGAGAGGGACGGCGTTGTTGGACGGTGATTCATTAACAATGTCTAGAGGGAGAGCCTAGGTGAGGCGAGTCCCTTGTATTCCTGGGAGAGGATATCCTGTTAGATCGGACAGTTCTCACAGGCCAAACTAGACGATCTCTGACAACCCCTCTTTGCAATCTAGATCAATGAGAGGGATGCCCAGAAAGCGTTTGTTACGACACCGTCTTGTTATGGACTGTTCCTATGGAACTTATTGATCAATTGGCTTATGAAATGCTTTTTGGTGCGTACAAAGTGGCTTGGTATGGGACCTGTACTCTTGGTTATTTCCGAATAGTATATTGGGAGGATATTGGTGTAATGTGGATGATCATGACATAACATGCATATATTGCA
>NC_032026.1:9891111-9938629 GCF_001865875.1 Lupinus angustifolius | reverse complement strand
TGTTTACGAGAACAACTGATGAGTTATAATGTGATATATTATATATATATGAACTGCTTTTCATATCTGAGTGTAATATTCTGAGTAAGTCCACGCCGTCAATGAATTATATTCATTAGATGTCTTACTCTCTCTATTTCTCTTCTTTTCTATTGCTTGCTTTTCGGACGTGTGCTCGTCAGATAGACAGCTTTGCTCGGATTTGGAGCTACCCATCCGTGATGTTCCATGAGGGGGCATGAGGAATTGAGGAGAGGCAGTACCCTAGCTTTGGAGTTAGCCACTAGGAGTTGCTTATCATTTTGTGACTTTTGAAACACCGACGGCTTCAACTTGTTCATGTCTTTGTTTAGTGTCTTTTGACGATGATTAATATTTCCGCCCTTTCTTGTTGGATATGTATATTAAGTACTTATGATCTTTTATATCTATGAAGATGTATATTCAGGAAATGTTGTATCATTTCAGTTACAGTTAGGTAACCGGTTTTGATTTCCGTGTTATATGTTACTTAAAGTGATGTCTCGGAAAAGAAAGGTTTTTAAAAATGAAACAATTTTATATCACCAATTCAAAAAAAAAATTTACTCACTTTTCCGCGTAATAAATAAAGAGTATTTTTCGGGGCGTTACAAAACTAGTGGAAGCTAAAATCAGAGACAATAACCATTCTAACCCTCGACCCTCACGGTTCAACCCACTAGTTAACCCTACATATCAACCCAAACCCGCTATCCCTAACCCACCTCCCCAAACATATTAGACTAACACTCCCCAGCTTCCCCTTTGTCGCTCTACCATTACACAAATGTAGGAGCGACGAGCACAAGGTCTTCGCTACAATTGTGATGAAAAATTCCATCACGGCTATAGATTCCAACCCAAGAGATTCCTTTTGTTCTTAGAAGATGATCCTACTCTTTGTATGGATGCTACCATACACACTCTAGACACTATTGTTGATGAATGAACCCCTCCAGACTCGGAAAATTTTTGTGAAGCTGTCATACACTTCCATATTTTTGACTAAGCTTTGGGTCGAAACATTTCTCCCAAAACACTCAAATTTTTGGGATCTTTATTTGGACACCCTGTAATAGTCCTAATGGAAACTGGAAGCTCACATAATATTCTACAACCAAGAATTGTCACCCACTTACACTTACCAGTCAGCAATACTCCTCAATTTCATTTTATGATTGGCAATGGGGTACATATTTATTATAGCGGTCTGTGTGATAATACACTGATTACCTTGAAAGACAAGGAGTTCATCATCCCAGTCTACTTATTGCCTATTAAGGGGGTAGACGTGGTGCTTGGTATTGAGTGGCTCCAAACACTTGGGTCTATTATTTTAGATTTCTCGGTTCTTTCCATGCAGTTCATAGTAGGGGAGCAAATCATGACACTTACTGGTGAGACCTCTTTTAACTTATAACCTTCCACCTTACACCAATTTACCCGACTATTTCACACAGATAGCATTGCTACTTTTCACGCTATTACCATCCTCCCCACAAACACCACCACCGATACACCCACTATCCACCCCCAACTTCAACCACTTATCCGAAATTTTGCCACAGTTTTCCATACTCCCACGACCTAACCCTTTTCCAAACCACATGATCACCACATCCCTCTAATTCCCAATTCTACCCCCATAAATGTTAAACCATGCCGCTACCCACACTCCCAAAAAAGAGGTCATGACCACTATGCTACAAGATATTCTCAAAACTGGGATTGTTGTACCTAGTACAAGTCCTTTATCTTCCCCAGTCCTGTTGGTAAGAAAGAAGGCCGGGAACTGAAGGTTTTGTGTGGATTATCTGGCAGTTTGTTCTAGTTTTTGTCTTTCACATTGCTCCTCTCACCGATCTACTTAAGCAACACAATATTACATGATCTACAGAGGCTCAACAAGCCTTTAAAAATTACAAACAACAATGACTAAAACTCCAGTATTGTAGTTGCCTTACTTCCACGAACTCTTTGAAATGGAGACAGATGCTTCAGCAGTAGTCATCGGTGCAGTGTTATCCCAATAAGGTCATCTCATCGCCTTCTTCAGCAAGAAAATGTCTACACGGATGCAACATGCTTTGGCATACGTCCGAGAAATGTCTGTTGTTACAGAGGTAGTAAAGAAATGGCATCAATATCTAATCGGACGTCCATTCCGAATCTTAATAGATCAATAGAGTCTCAAACACCTCATGACCCAAGGACTACACACACCAGAACAACAAAAATGGACAACTAAACTCATTGGTTTTCAATATGAAATTAAATACAGATCGGGTACCTCGAATAGAGTTGTAGACACCCTTTCAAGGTGGCCAAAAGCTGAATCTACTATCTTTGCATCCATGTCCTCTCCTTTTCCAACTATCTTGGACTAGTTATGCTGACATTATCTCGCAAAAGAGGGTCAACAATTTATTGTAAAGAGCGAATAAGATGCCCATATGAGAAACAAAATTTCATTTTTCCAAGGGATTATTATGTTATGACAATCGCATATTCATACATGATATCCATCATCTTCAGGACTCTCTTCTTTACGAGTTCCATTCTTCACAATCTGTTGGCCATTCTGGTTTCAAGCCAACTCTAGCTCGATTGGCTGCATCATGCTACTGGTCGGGCCTTTACAAGCACACTAAGGAATTTATTCGCCTTTGCACCACCTGTCAATATAACAAATACATTTCAGCAAAGCAAAATGGGTTATTACCACCACTACCGATTCTGGAAAAAATGTGGGATGATATTTCCATGGACTTCATTACACACTTACCGAAATATGAAGGTCACACAGTTATTTGGGTTGGTGTGGACCAGCTCTCCAAATATGCCCACTTTATTGGATTGCCAACAAATTTCACTTCTTCGGTTCTTGCTAACCGATTCGTTTCTGAGATAGCTCGTTTGCATGGTATCCCAAAGTCTATAGTGTCGGATCGGGACCGCCTCTTTGTGAGTTCTTTTTTGAGGGAGTTTTTCCGAATATTGGTACAACACTAATAAACACTCCTCAACCGGTATTACACCGTTTGAAGCACTTTATGGGCGATTACCACCCACTCTCATAGATCTGGTGTCGGGTCACTCTAACCCCACCCTAATCGTTCAACACGTACACAGTCGTAGAGAAATGTTGGTTGTGTTAAAGAAAAAATTAATAAAGGCTCAACAACGAATGGTATCACAAGTGCAAACTAAGCATAAAGATATTACCTTTGTTATCGGAGATTGGGTTCTTCTCAAGCTACAACCATATTAGCAGCTCATAGTGGCTAAACGCCCTTCTTAAAAGTTGGCCCCATGTTTTATTGGACCGTTTCAAGTGACTCATTGGATCGGAGAAGTAGCATATGAGTTGTCTATCCCCTCTACAACAAAAATTCACCCGATTTTTCATGTTTCTCTACTTATGAGGTTTTATGGTGACCCCACTACTAGCTTTGTGCCCTTACCAGTAGTGCAAAATGTTAAAGGATATAAGGAAAATAGTCCAGAGGTAATGGAAGGGTCACTAGACAAAAACTTTGAGACTCTAATGAGGGAAGGAGAAATTTTGGGGAATAGAGAGAAGGTGAGAAATAACACAGATAAATTTGAACCTTCTAAGTTTTCTATGTTTCAAGACTTTATAAACCCAGCTGTCTTGAAGGCATCTAGACCATGTGATCAGTGCACAAGAATTAGAAAACATCCAAGGGCTCACAAATAGATCTGTTAGGGGTCCAGTCCCAAAAATATTTATTGGGAAGTCCACTTTCTACATTTTCACATGGTAAGACTCCTACACCATTGATGAAGAAAATATCTCTGACTCACAATAAATTCCAGCAACAAGCATTGAATGCTCCACTGCCCAAAGGACATAGCGCTGCACACGCTGAGACATGTGGGATGTCTTCTATTGCTGCACAGTCTGTAGCTAGGCCCAACATCCCAGACTTCTCCTTCAGCAGCTCGACACGTGTCCCACACGCAGTTTCCTTTCCCCAGCATGTCGGTGTTCCATTGGTCCACGTTGCTGACATGATTTCTCCCTCTTCCAGTTGGCTGCAACAACAGCTCACACGGTCCTTGACAGGGTCCCACTCCAACACTGTTTCATAACCGAATTCCCTTGCTTTGGGCCCTCCTCACACTCCAACCCACAACATAGACCTTGAGGACAAGGTCCCTTTTGAACAAGTGGGCAATGTTAGAGCCCATTCAGCTGGAGGCAAATGCAAAAGAATGATAAACAAGCCCAATTGGATGCAAGATTATTTTATGGATTAGCTTTAGTTTTCTCTAAAATATCTTACTATGGAATATTTTCTGTTTTGATACAGCTAGCATCTATGTAGGATCTAACCACGTGTACGGCTCAGATCAACTAGTTATTTCCATCATTCCTTATAGCATCTATGCATGACATGAATGAAATTTCCAGAATTCTATTTCTCTAAGTAACTACTTTCTGTCAATTCTTCTTTTATCTAGTTGCTTCCTAACATGTTCATATAATCTTAAATAAATCAAATGTTTCTTAAGATTCATGTCATGCATTTTTAAGTAGTGTGTGCTCAAGGGTAACATCACATGTACTTCTTACATCATTCAGAGGTTGCATTTCAATAAATATAACATAGATAAAAAGGAAAAAAAAGTGACACACTTTATGCACCTCACACATAATTAAAAATCATTTATTCTACATACATTTCGTGATCTGTTGCTAAGAACATTCAATAGTGGAAAGTTGGTTTTAGGAGCACTATTGTTGAACCTGACTAAAAGAAATGATGAATGAAGCTAAAAAATCAAAGAATATACAGAAACCCCATTTATATGAAGTTCTTATTTGTGTTCGAGACCACATGGACAAAATATGTCATAAAGGATGGTACACTTACTCCTAATGACGGATCTAGGACCCGAAGGCAAGGTGTGCAACGTAGATTAACAATTAAAATAATAAATATCATCAATCACAAAAAATGAAACATTAATGTCAAAATTATAAAATTTAAATATATTTAATCAAATAAATTAGGTATTTCATAAATAATATTTATGTGATTTCATATTTTGAAATTGTTGAATAATCAATTTGTTGTCAATTTCGTTGAACACTTATCGCTAAATGTTGGAATATGTTGAAAATGACGAGTTTTTGAAGTGGTTATAATGCAAATTAATGAGACCATTTATGGTGATTTTTGAGTTTGTGAAATGAAAAAACTCACTAGTCTCACATTCTTTGGAGGATGGAAGTTTAAGGTTTATAAGCCTTAAGTTTCATCATTGGGGTGTACCCCTACACACACACGCACGCGCGCATCACCACCACCACATCCTCCACCGCCGTCTGCCTCGGTTCGTGTTCAGGTCGGGCTTGGGCTTGGACCCAACATTCTTTTTAAATAAATATTTATTTATATTTTATTTATTTTTTGGGCTTGCGGGCTTGGATCGTATGTTGACCAAACAACACACATGTTTGATAAAGTCAACACGGTTGGAGAGTGAAGGAGATCCATGTGAGAAGAACCTGATCAAAGGAGAAAAACTCGGTCAATGGGAGGCAGATCCGTGTGAGATCTCTTCCTAGCCGTAGGATGATCTGACTGTTACATTTTTGCATTGTCGGATGAGGGATCCGTTAGAGGTCTAATGATGTAAATAGAGGCCTCATCCCCTCATTATTACTTGCACCACAAGTTGATGGTGTTTCCACTCAAATTTTCTTTTTCACCCTAATACTTCGCCGATGCATTTCCAACAACCTTCTCCCCATTTCTTTCTGTGACACTTGAGAATTGGCACAAGCAGCCAAAGTGGGAATTCGAAGAACTGACACTGGTAGTTAGTATTGTGGGTAAAGAATTGGAACGGATAGCCATATTGTGGGAATTCGAGAAATGACAGTCAGTATTGTGGGTGTATTCGAGAATGATTCTTACAGTGTAGTAAGAAATCATATAACAGAGAACTGAACTATTTTATCATGGGGACGACGTGGTTGATAGTCTGCTTACACAGTTTTAGCAGTACCACGAAACGTCTTAAAGAGAGCGGCCTGGTCGTGACTCAGCCGATAAAGATCATCTCGTTCTACTCAGAATTGTTGCGAGCTACACAAACAACAATTTTAAGAAGTTTCGATTGCAATGACATTCATAGATAATATTACTGGACCGAACAAATATGACTTCAACATGCCATTTCGGTTTGATGGGACAAATTTCAAATGTTGGCAACATAAGATGGATTTTTCCTCATTATGAGAAAGGTTGTCCACGTTGTGAAAACTGACATCCCAGTGGTGTCGGATGAGGCTAAAAAGGAGGAAAAGGATAAATTGGCTATTGAAATAGCTCTATGGAATGAAAGTGATTACTTATGTAAGAACTTCATTCTGAATAGGTTGTCTGATGATCTTTATGATTACTACAGCTCCTACAAGCCTGCCAAATTAATTTGATATGCACTTGAGAAAAAATATGATACTGAGGAAATTGGGACTAAGAAACATGTTGTTAGCCGCTACCTCAAGTATCAGATGACTGATGATAAATCAGTAGAGTCTCAGTCCCACGAGATTCAGAAAATATCTAATGAGATCATTTCTGAGTGTATGCGCCTAGATGAGAAATTTCAAGTGGCTGTCATAATTGACAAGTTGCCTCCTAGTTGGAAGGACTTCAAAAACCTTTTGAGACATAAGACCAAAGAAATCTCTTTGGAATCTCTGATTGCTCATCTTCATATTCAAGAAGAGACTCGTAAGCAAGATCAGAAAGATGAAATGCTCATTGTCTCCAACAATAGCACTAAGAAGAAATTCTCAGGTGTGGTTTTGAAGCCTTCTAGAACTAACTTCAAGAATTAGAGCCAAAGTGGGAATAAGGCTAAGAACACCAGTTGAAACAAGAATTGGATCCCCCAAAAGGTCCAATATGCTAAGTTACCAGCTAAGAATGAACCCGGCAACATGTTCATATGCTTCAAATGTGGGAAACCAGGTCATATAGCACTCAAGTGCAGAAATAAACATATGAATCGTCCTCCACAATCTAACATGGTTGATGAACCATTCATGGTTGTATTATCTGAGGTCATTATGGTTGGAGGAACTGATGGGTGGTGGATAGATACTAGCGCATTCCGCCATGTCTGCTATAATCGTGCTATGTTCAAAACATACATGGATGTTGATGATAAGAAGGTGTTGTTGGGTGACTCTCATACCACTATTTTTTATGGAACTAGTGATGTGGAGCTGAAGTTTACATATGGGAAGTCTCTGATTCTCAAAGATGTGATGCACACTCCAGAGATGAGGAAGAATCTAGTTTCTGGTTTTCTTCCTAATAAGGCTGGTTTTACCCAAACCATAGGAGCAGACTTGTATACTCTTACTAGGAATGAGGTATTTGTTGGGGAAGGGTACGCCACTGATATCATGTTTAAATTAAATGGTGATGTTTCTATTAATAAATTTTTTGATTATGTTTACATGTTGTGTGATTTTAATATTTGGCATTCTAGACTTTGTCATATTAATAAACATGCAATTTCAAACTTGAGTAACTTAGGTTTAATTCCAAAGTTATCTAAAAATGATTTTGAAGTTTGTGAATCATGCAACAAAGCAAAAATTTCAAAAAAATCACATAAATCGGTTATGCGAGAATCTGAACTTTTAGATTTAATAACTCATATATATGTGTGAATTAGATGGAACGTTAACTAGAAATGGTAAACGTTATTTTATCACTTTTACTAATGATTGTTTTGATTTTACTTGTGTATATCTTATGAAAAATAAAAAGTGAAGCACTTTACATGTTTAAGTTATACGTAACTGAAATTAAAAATCAACTCAACAAGAAAATAAAGAAACTCAGAAGCGATAGAAGCACTGAGTATGACTCTAACATGTTTAATAATTTTTCTAAATTAAATGACATTATTAATGAAACAATTGTATCATATTCACCTGAAATGAATGGTAAAGCTGAAAGAAATAATAGAACTTTAACTAAATTAGATGTAGCTATTATGTTAAGTTCTGGTGCAGCACCATCTTAGTGGGGTGAAATTTTATTAACTGTATGTTATGTGCTAAATAGAGTCCTCAAGGCTAAAAGCAAAATTCCCCATATGAAATTATTAAGAATAGATAACCAAACTTGTCTTCTTTGAGAACTTGAGGTTGTTTGGCTTATGTCCGGATACCAGACCCCGAGAGAATTAAACTCACAAGTAGAGCCTATGAATGTGTATTTATTGGGTATGTTGTAAACAACAAGACGTACAGGTTTTATGACCTTAACGCAAAAGTGATCATTGAGTCTAGCGATGCTGACTTCAATGAAATGAAATTCATTTTTAAATTGAGGAATAGTGGGGGCACAATAACTAATCATATACTTATGACTAGCAATAATGATAATAACGATGAGTTAGAAATAGAAACTAGAAGAAGTAAGAGAGCAAGGACTGCTGTAACACCGCGAATTTTACGATTTTGAATTATAAGATTTCACTAATATTTTCATTAATTATATATTCGAAAATGAATTTCTGGGACTTATCGGTAAGGAATTAGACGAAACTCTAGTTGAGTTTTATTCTTGAAATTTTATTTCCAATTTTGTGGTACATTTTGGTAATTTTTGGAGACAGTCGGTTCTGGACCACTGTCGGGGCCGAATCCGCCCGGTACGGCTCAAAAAGCGATTTTTTGAGTTCCGTAACTCGGAATCGAATTCTGATTGCGCCGTTGGATTCGTAATTTAATTTTGAGTCAATGTAGACCCTGAATACACCCATACCTATTTTCTAAATATTTTTCACTCAGAATGCCGAAATCCGAAATTCTAATCGAATATTAGGATCGGGTGATTTAAAATACCCAATCGAGTATTGGCCGATAATACTCAGGCATGGGTATCACGCGTGTTCGAGAGGTGATCATTTCACATTGGGATGAGAGATTTGACTTCCATAAAGCAAATCTCCCATCGCTTTCACCATATCTCATGAGCTCATCATTAGCCACCCTATGAGATTTGTCATTATTGCCTAGGGAAAATCTGATTTCCCTCTTTCCTTAAACCCTCAAACTTCACACTTCACTCTCACACTCTCTCATTTGCAAAATTTCAAGAGAAGGTAAAAATCCTCTCTCCATTTTTCTCTCATTTTTTTCTCTCATGTCTTCTTCCATCTTCAATCTTTGATCTCTCAACATTCAACCAATGGATGTTGATGAGATTTAAGTATGTCGTTCATGAGTATGTCAAGAACATATTCAACCGTTGAAATTTTCTAAAACGTTTTCTAACTCATTTTCTCATCAAAACCCGAAAATGATGTGGTTCTTGAACTCATGAAAATATCTTGTTGAAAACATGAACAACTTGTGTTCATAGAGTTGTTATAATGTTGTATTACATACTTTTGTTGTTTAAGGATGTTAAAGTTTATGAGTACATGAATGTCTCATAAAACTCTTAAATGATACTTTGAATAACTTACTTTAAAGTGGTAAGATTATCAAAGAATGTCTTAAATCGGAATATGTAGTTTTACTAAAAACCGTACGTTTAAAATGAATGGAAATCGTGAACGGACTTTTGATGAAAAAGGATGGCCAAGAACGTGTGATGTTGGACCGGATGGATGAAAAGGATGTATGATCACGATGGGAAAAAGAGAAATGATTTTAAGTATTTAGTAACGATTTTAGAAATATCGGAAACTAACGGATTTTTATTGTGGTAGTTACGAAGATTTCGGTGTTTGAATCTTGAAACCAAACCACCCTTAGCCGACAAGTTAAAGCACGCTTCACTAAGGTGAGAGAGAACACATCGTGACATAGTGGTGTCCGAATATGACACCTGGATCTCCTAAACCATCTCAAGGTTTTGGGGTTAACTTGGGTTTTAAGAAACCCAATATTTTTATGTTTGAATGCTTTTGAATATATATGATTGTTGATGAAATGTGTTGAATATTGTATATGAATGTTGTTGGAAATTTTCTGAGTGCAGGTGGTTGAAAAACCATGTTTAAATGTGTCTTGGTTGTCGAAAATGGCAAAAATTAGCATTCTGTCCAAATATACAATATTCATGTCTCTGTTTAGTGTCTTTTGGCGGTGATTAATATTTTCGCCCTTTCTCTTTGGATTTTGTATATGTTAGTGGCGATGTAGTTTCCGCCTTTGTTGATTTAGTTTGTATGAACTAAAGATGACTTAACCGTTTATATGCATTGTGTTATTCAGGAAATTGTGAATCAGGTTAAGTTATCATTCGATAACGATAAGTTGATTTTCCGCATTTGAGTTACTTAAAGTGATGTCCCGGAAAAGGAAGGTTTTAAAAAGGAAACAATTTTATACAATATCTTTATTCAAAAAAAAAAATTACCCATTTTTCCGCAATGTTTTTTAGAAGTATTTTTTCGGGGCGTTACAACTGCTAGAGAGTATGAACCTGATTCTATGGTCTATACATTGGAAGAGGATCCATCAACACTCCAAGAAGCATTGACTTCTTTGAATGTTGATTTATGGCAAGAAGTCATAAATGATGAGATGGAATCTCTAGATTCTAACAAGACCTAACATTTAGCTGAATTGCCTCTTGACTGCAAACCTATTAGTTGTAAGTTGATACTGAAAAAGAATTTGAATCCTCATGGTACAGTGGATAAATACAAGGCTCGCTTTGTAGCTAAAGGTTTCAGACAAATAGAAAATGTAGATTTCTTTGATACATTTTCACATGTTACTAGAATAACATCCATTAGAATACTAATATCGCTCGCAGCAATACAATTTATTAGTACATCAAATGGATATTAAGACTCCCTTTTTAAATGGTGATTTGGAAGAAGAAATCTATATGGAACAACCTAAAGGTTTTGTAATACATGGACAAGAAAATAAGGTCTCTAAGTTAGATAAGTCAATGTATGGTCTTAAGCAAACACCTATATAGTTGCATGAAAAGTTTAACGACTTAATGGCCTCGAATGAGTTTAAGTTGAATGAAAGTGACAATTGCATTTATTATAAATCATAAAATGACATTTTCACTATCATATGTGTCTATGTAGACGACTTACTTATATTTGGTTCCAACATTCATGTTATGGATAATGTGAAATCATTGTTGTGTAACAACTTTGATATGAAAGACCTTGGAGAGGCAAGTATAATCCTTGGTATAAAAATTACTAGGTCAAAAGAAGGAATTTCTTTGGATGAATCTCACTATGTGGAAAGGATCCTAAAGAAATATAAGTACTTTGACTATAAACCTACTAGCATACCATATGATGAAAGTATAAAACTTTTTAAGAACACTAGTGAAGGTGTAAGAAAAGTTGAGTATGCTAGCATCATTGGCAGCCTTCGGTATGCCATTGATTGCTCTAGACCCGACATTGCCTATGTTGTGAGATTATTATGCAGGTTTACTAGTAGACCTAGTATGAAGCATTAGTATGCTATATAAACGTTAATGAGTTACCTTAAGAAACAATGAACCTTAGATTACATTACCGAAGGTTTCCAGCTATCCTAGAAGGATTCAACAATGTTGATTGGAACACTCTTTCAGATGATTCCAAAGCAACCAGTGGCTAGATATTTATCATAGCTGGTGGGGCTGTCTCTTCGAAGTCAAAGAAATAGACTATTTTGGCTCAATCTACTATGGAAGCTGAGATGATAGCACTATCAACAGCTAGTGGAGAAGCAAATTGGCTGAGAAGTTTGCTTGCAGAGATTCCCCTTGGGGAAAAATGATTACATTTGTGTTGATCTATTGTGATAGTACTGCGACTATTGCAAAAATTGAGAACCGCTTTTATAACGGTAAGAAATGACAAATTCGTTATAAGCACAACACTATTAGAGAGTCACTCTCTACAGAAACTGTTAGAGTGGATCACGTATGCACCGAGAATAACTTAGCAGATCCTTTGACGAAAGGACTAGCTAGAGAGAAAGTCCATAATACTTCTAAGAGTATGGGACTATTGCCTTTAGAACGAGGATCACTCATGATGGTAACCCGACCTAACAGACTAGAGATCCCAAGAAAAAGGTTCAATGAGTAATAACAAGTTGTGAAGTGAATTGAGAATGAACATGCTACAAAATTATGAGAAGCATGATTCCTGCAGCATATGGAATGATGAGTTAAAACTCTTAATGAGATCTATACTCCAATTGGAGTGGATTACCTGCTACACGAGCACTCTTGATAGACTCACCTATGTGAATGTGGAAGTGGGGGAATGCTTCCTATGAAATTTTGGGCATAAATTTCTAGAGTGTTCACTATACTGGGATAGACGTGCATGACCTTTAACGCACGGGTTATATAAAATACGCCTTTGAAAAGGTTGTGTATGGTTTGATTCTGAGGATAGAGTTCAAGACTACGAGTCACTCTAGTAAAATCTGGATCTTATTCACTATGCAAAGGTTCAAGTCGTATGACACATTTGTTTATGCATAATCTTATTAAGACCAAATAAATTCCCAGAAATCATTTTTTAATTTCAAGTGGGGGATTGTTGGACTTTATTGAAAATGATGAGTTTTTGAAGTGGTTTTAATGCACATTAATGAGGCCCTATATGGTGACTTTTGAGTTTGTGAAATGAAAAAAACTCACTAGTCTCACCTTGCTTGGAGAAGGGAAGTTTGAAGGCTTTATAAGCCTTAAGTTTCATCATTAGGGTGTGCCCCAAGGGGTACAATGAGTTTTTGGGTGGGTGAGGACTCACATAAACAAAACCCCTCCACACACACACGCGCGCACACCACCACCACCACCACCACCTCCTCCGCCATCCAGTCGGCTCGGTTCGTATTCGGGTCGGGCTTGGGCCCAACATTCTTTTTAAATAAACATTTATTTATATTTTATTTATTTTTGGGCAATGTGGACTTGGACCGCGTGTTGACCAAGTCAACACACACATTACACACGTGTTTTGACGAAGTCAACACGGTTGGAGAGTGAAAGATCTGCGTGAGATCTCTTCCTAGTCGTAGGATGATATGACTGTTACATTTTTTGCATTGTCAGATGGGGGATCTGTTGGAGGCCTCAGGCTATAAATAGAGGTATCCTACTCTTATTATTACTTGTACCACAAGTTGAAGGTGTTTGCTCTCAACTTTTCTTTCTCCCCTCTAATATTTCGCCGACGCATTTTCGGTAACCTTCTCCCCCTTTCTTTCTGTGACACTTGAGAATTGGCACATACAGCCAAAGTGGGAATTCGAGAACTGACATCGGTAGTCAGTAGTGTGGGTAAAGAATTGGAACGGGTAGTCATATTGTGAGACTTCGAGTACTGACACTAGTAGTCAGTATTGTTGGTGTACTCGAGAACAATTCTTCCAATGCAGTAAGAAATCGTATAATAGAGATCTGAACTGTTTTATCCTGGGGACGGCGTGGTTGATAGTCTGCTTGCACAATTTTAGTAGTACCACGAAATGTCTTAAAGAGAGCGATCTGGTCGTGACTCGGACAGTAAAGTTTATCTCGTGCTATTCAGAATTGTTGCGAGCTACACAATCATCACTAAATATAAGTCACTAGACAGTAGACAATTATTTATCCATGCATCTCTCATTCGATTACGCAACATATTTTCACAATTTTCATAGTTGAAAAAACTTTTTCTACCCTTGTATTGCTAACTTTAAAAGAAGATAAACTAATAGGTAAATAATATGACTTCTACTTTCAACCAACTTTTCTAAAAGATTACTGATTCTTTTCAAAGAAGAAAATTCAACAATATTATACATATCAATCAATGATGTAAATCTCAAGTTTATTATCAAAAAATCGACAACTCGGTTGAATAAAACATTGTAAATTCAATCAGTTTTGCATTATCAAAACTATAGAAGAAATTGATTAGATTCAAACAAGATATACAAAAAAATAGCTACGAACATGCAGTTACTTAAATTCTATATCCACGTATTATAAAATAATTCAATATGATATTGATTATTTTTATTCATAAAGCATTTCAGATCTTTTATGAAAAATAAATTTGAGGCTTGGAAAGTTATAATGATATACATATGTTTGTTCTTCAAAAAATTGCACACGCTCACATCCATATAGTTTTGTCACCTCGTTTAGCTTAGTAGGGGACTGATTTGAAAATTTGTCATCATTTAAAGACCAAGTCAATGCCCCTTCCTCCTGCACTCACTCATATTTCTCTTTCAAGAAGAAAAGTTTATTTTTCAATACATATATTTTTAATTTTTAATGAGTATGCAAATTTACATCTCACGCATCACTCCACCAATCATTTTCATCAAAAAATGAACCAAATAAAAATTAATTCCTACATTAATATGAGATATTTAATTGAAAAATTAAAATAATATAGAGGATGATATAAATATCAGACAAAAAATAACATGGATTTTTACCCGAATTTTTGTAATGATATAAAACTTATTTATAATTCTGAAACACTATTAACATGTCATTAGTCACCTCATTTGAACCTATACATTATGAAAGAATGTTATTTATAAATTTTATGCAAAATGCCAAAAATCAAAAAAGGGTAGTCTTTTAACTGTTTTTTTTTATATTCAATTATTATGAAATGAATATACTATTTTTCATCATTTCCTCTATCCAACCCGAATGAATAAAGAATAAAAAGGAACATAGAAATTACAAACACTTGTGATTTTTAAATAAAAAGTACCTTAAAATTTAGATAGTTCAATAGTTTTTAAGTAAATTCAACTAAATAATTAATATATTTAAAAATGAGACCATATAATCAATTTCCAAATAAAAGATAAGAATGTTACTATCTGATTATTATTTGAAAATGAGATAGCAAATTCAAAAGTGACATACCCTATAATAAAACACATTGAATTCAGCTATAAATAATACCCTCATTCTCTAGTTGAAAACTCGTCAGAAAATACCAAAGAGAAACACAAGAAACTTTTAGAGAAAATATTAGAAAAATACACAAAAAAACATTTCCTTATATCATGTTGAAGTCACAATGATGTCAACAAGTCATTTCTAGACAAACTCACCGTCGCCTACCATGTGGCGATATTCTACACGTCAGCTGCCACAATGTTGCTTACAATTGTCTATGTCTAGTCCTCTCCAACCATGTCTGCCTAGCCCTGTGTCTCTTCTTTACATTTGGCAAAATCGGACAGACTTTGCAAAATGGCTTTACATTTGGCATCTCTTCTTCAACTTTTCACGTTTATATCTACTTCATATCTTTTATGAATTTAAAATGTATGCAATGACTATAAGTGTTTTTTATACTTAACTAAAATAAGTAATTGCACCAATATTTGTAACTTGTAATGTTGTGTTTGAAATTATTAAAATTGCATTTGATTTAAATAAAATAATTTATTATGAGTTTAATATATATATATATATTGTTAGTGTAAATTTTTATATGATAAATACATCATCTATCATGTTTGTATATTATTTTTGTTTAATGATCAATAATAATGAATATATAAATGGTAAATGATGAATTTACAGTGCAAAAACTCTACATTATTACTATGTAAATATTAAACTCATTTATTATATTTCACTTATATGGAATTGGTTTACATCGAGTTACATATTTAATATAAAAAACCTGCCATATAATTTTTCATTTTTGTATGCATTTTCACACCGTTCCTTCTTCCTACATCTTATAATTAAATTATTTACTATGGTGGATTTTTAACTTTTTCTTGTCAACCTTGAAAGTACCTAAGACTAACAAGTGTAGAGTAAAAAGATCTGGATTACCTTATTTTATTTAACTGTCTCTCATTGGTATTCAAATAAATTAATATTTGAATTTTAAAAACAGATTTATATCCTAGTATGAAGGATATTCTTAAACAAGTAAAATAACTAAACGTGTGTAGCACAAGTTTGTGTGTAATAGTTTTTAAGAAAAATGTGATGTTCCTAAACTAGTTCATCCCACTAATATACACGAGGTTTGAAAGTTGTATACTATTATTATTTGACCTTATTAACAAAATATTCTTAATATGAGAATAGGATAGGGATCACATGTCCTCATTCATGTCTTACTTAGTGTATCAAATCAATAAGAAAGTTCCACTCATTTAAAAAAAAAAATTATAAAAAAATAATTAATATTTTAATATTATTTCGTGAACTTTGATTGATCTGGGACACATAGATAAAAAATTATAGGACGAATGATCCTTTTCCTACTAACCCAACAACCGTTGTCATTATCTACATGTGTAATAATTGAATTTTACTATTTCCCAGAATTACTCTTTGAAAGAGATTTGAACATAGGGATGGTATTCCCTTTATTTATGTCAAGATTGAGTAATATTGTTAGAGCCCATCATGATACCACAACATGATCTAAATTGTTTACGTAATAGTTGATTGACAATTATTTTTTCAACCATGCATAATTTTATTTTTGAATCCCAAACTATTTTATATACAAATATCAAAATATGATTTCATTCCCTTCCAAGTTTCCAACTATTAGCTCACTTTCCTCATTAACTACACTCATCTTCAAGCTCCACTCCTCCATTTCCCTCATTCAATACACTCATAAGTAACAAGGCATTTCACTTGGGACCTGTTCTCCCAAAGTATATCTCAAACTAATAACAGTAAAATTAAAACAGAAAAAATGATGAATATTTAATTTTTTTAATTGACATAACATATTTTATTGATTTGTGACGTACTTTGAAAAATATTCAGTGCATAATATGTCAAGGAATTTTGTAAAATTTTACAAATATTTATTTTCCTTTTTAAATAATAAACTTAGAATTTGATGCAAGATAATTAACAATCGACCATAAAAAATTAAGATAAAAAATCAGTGATACAAATCTAGCTAATTTCATCAACCAATTATAAAAATCTAATAACAATTTCAAATTGTTAGCATTATTATTGTTGGATCAGAGTGCATCGGGGAAATTATAATTACCGGAGAGTTCCATTGTTACTGCGACATGCGAATAGTAGAGAATCGTAAGTGAGACAACATGTCTTAAACCAAAACCATAAAACAATAGTATCATGAATTTTTTCCCCTTTTATACTTTTTTACTCCTTCCTTCATATCCAATGTGAGACTTCACACTAGAATAAACTCAACAATTTTCCCTTCAATATGGATAGCACACACTTAATGGTTTGCTCCCCTTACGTCCACACTGTCTCAGGCGATCTATCGACTATGATACTACTTGTTGGACCATATTTCGATCGGGGAACCTCTAACCACTAGGGAGTTCCATTGTTACATTGCATAAACATATTCACATGAACTCAACTAATGATGTACTATTTAATAAGTTAGAGCAATATCAAGATTATATACCACAAGACGAATATATAGATGATTATATCAAGTGTAAAACATTGAATCATAAAAATTATGGAATGAGGGAAGAACATGACAAAGTTTCTCATTTATTATAGGAGTCAATGAAATAAATTATTTTCTTTTCATAAACTTTTGTGATGGATAAATTCTTTTTAGAGTAGATTTCTTTATGGTATATACATTATTCTTGTATTTGATTATTTGATAAATGTATCATATTATATATTTTAATATTATGTAATGTCAATAGTGAAAAAATATTATAAACTTATGTGACTTAATTTTTTTGGAAAAAAATTAATATTGAAAACAAAAAATATATAAATAAAATATTAGTATAAGTGGTTTAGGAATACTTAGAAGGTGGTTGAATAGGTGTGGCGGTTAAAAATTATCGCTTTTTAGCAACAACCCAACAACTGGAAAAATTGTTCAGTTAGTCGATTAACGGAAGGCTTTAATCGATTAACACAGTTATAGAACAGATTGATTGAACAAGCAAATTGCACAACAGATAAGATACACTTTAAACAAATATATTTCAGATATTATTGCATACAAGTGTTAACCATACAGCATTAAACAGATATCCAAATTCTCAAGTTTATATTTAGTGTATCAATGCAAGAAACAGAAAACAAGATAAAGAAAGAAAGAACAGTGCAAAAAGATTTTTATCATGGTTCGTTTGTGATCCACTACAAACTACATCCCCCTTCTGGATCAGGGAGATTTTCTTTCTTCACAATATTGAGTTAAGATACAATTACCAATTCAATTTACAAGCACAAGGGATGCTCCCTTCTTGAAATCTAGGATCTCTAAAACCTGGTTTGACTTCTACCCTTTCGCCTCTTGAGAAAACCTTTCTCGCGAACAAGCCCCAGCCAAGAATCTTATCCCCAAATCAAGACCTCCCTGCCTTGATGAAGTACTTCAACCTCTGTGGTGATTTCACACCAAGAGACAAATCCATACTACACAATATACGTTAAAAAAAACAAGGTATTCTAGGCACATAAAGCCTAAGATATTACAATGTAAAAACTAACGATTAACCCTTATCCTAATCAATTAAGTCATCATATGAAAGTGAGTTAATCAGAATACAGTACACAACAAATTTCTTTCGATCAGAATCTAATGCATGATCATGTGAGCAGTATCAAATGAATATCAAATTATGCAGAAACATAAAGTATGTTACAGGAAAACAGCACAATCTCTATTCTCAAACATGCAACTCTCAAAGAAAATAATAGTGAAAATACAAATACAAAATGCTCTCTAATAAAACCCTAAACAAATAGAATGAATTCTAATGAGCTCTGAGTGAAGCCTCATATTTATAGCACAGTGAATAAGTAGTTTAAGACGTTGCAAAAACAATTAAACAGTTAAGCAGTTACAACAGCTAAAACAGATTTCAGTTATAACATAAAACAGACACGTTAATCGATTAAGACTACCATTTAATCAATTAACGGACTTACAGAATGACATCCAAATCAGTTAAAACAGAAAACACACATTCAACAGAAAATCAGTTACGTTAATCGATTAAGCTTACCCGTTAATCGATTAACTAGAGCATTTATGCATATGTTTCACAAGGCAAACTTCTCATATGTTATGTGCAATATGTATACATGTTTTACCATTTATATTATGCATAATATGCACAAATAACATGTATGATATATGCATGAACATACGATTAACTAGATGATGTATCTTATGAATATGGTAGTTCAATTATGATGGCTTAAAAGACTAGCATTTAGGTTCACCTAACCTATACTCACTTGCTATGGCACACATCTCATACTACTTAGGTTATGGACTCAATTTATTTCCTAGTCTAAATATGACCAAATGAGCATAATGCATGTTGATTGTTGAGCCATCTTCAAGCTTTGTTAGACCTTGTTGGCCTATCTTAGCCTATGCAACATTTTGCTCAGCCTGGTTCAAAATATAATTCTGCTCAGCCTGGTTCAAAATATTAGTTTTTTATTTACAACATCTCATACTACATAGGCTAAGATAGGCTAGTGCTATTCTTGACACTTTGCACTTTCAATTACATATTCAATTAAAACTAAAATATAAAATAAATGATTATTTTAAATTATATATGTATTTAATTAATCAAATTAATAAATAACTAAATAAATAAGTAATTTATCTCATTTTTTCAAATTTCAATTAATTACAAATGTAGTTTTATGGAAGGACTCCAGTTTAATAAGTTATTCATGCAATTACAAGCTCAAAACTACATGTTAAAAGTTAAGCTCACAATTACAAGTTAAATTTTCCAAACAGATCCACCGTAAATATGGAATGGATGAGAATCTTAACTACAAACCAAGAGGAGAGATATGTTTATATTAAAATTAAGTTACACTTAATCTCAACAATTTACTTTCTTAGATGGATCAAATTGGTGAGTGTAATAAGTGATGAGAGAGAAAAAGAAAAATCTTAAATAACTTTTAAGTTTCACTTATTTAGTCTGTTGGATATAAGAAAATAAATGATTGAGATTGAGTATAACTAGTTTAACTTAACCTTGGTATAAACGTATCTCTCCTCACAAACCAAACCTCAAAAATTAAAATAACTAATATTTTGAACCAGGCTGAGCAGAATTATACATGTTGGCTATCATTATGCTCTTGGCACCGTCTCTCCTCCTAAGTTAGCATTTGTCATCTCCAACCATGTTTGCCTAATCATGTGTTGCATTTTAGTGTCCCCATTGTTGTCTTTCTTTCGTTTAATAATAATTAATTAATATAAAATATTACTAATAATTAAGTAAGTCTTATTAAATTATTAAATAAATAACAAAAAATGTGACAATTAGGATACTTTCTAGTAAAAGTATTTTTTAACAATAAATAATATATTTACTATAATGAAAATGGAGGTAATTTATGATTTCATTTTATTCTTTTAAGTCATTTTAAATGGTCATAATATATATCACTTATATTCATTAAAATTTAATTTTCAATAAACCAAAAATTAAATATTAAATACAAATCTTTTAATAAGTAATTAATTTTAACAACAATAATGATAAATATTTTTGTAAATAAAAAACTAATATAAAAATAAACAAAGATGAATAATTTTTTAATTTATTATAGAAAGATAAAAATAATAATCGTATTCGGATGAATAAAGGGTCGTGAGTGTTCACTTCATTTCCTCAAAGCATCATATATTTTTCTACCAAAATCAATGCAAGTCTTGATACCCAATTGCACATAACAAAATAAACCCTTGTGAGACATAAGTTTTTCTCCTTAATAAATAAATACTTTAAAGAAATAAACAAAACTTATATAAAATAATTTCACGCAATGATAACAACTCTTTATTGATAATTGACTCTAGAGTTTATATCTCTAATTTAAAAATCAATACCTTCCAAAATTTGATATAAAAATTAATTTCTACCCTTCAACTGTAAAAATATAGTGCTGGCTTTAATTCTTTTGGAAGAAAATATAATTTTTTTCTTCCAACTCTTAAGTTGTAAAATTGACTTTACGACAAGATAGAAATATCATTCTTCAAGTAAAATAAGAAATAAAAGGAAATCAATCTAACCATGTGTGAATGTGGAATGGGTGAGAATCCTTCCTAAAAAGCCAAACCTCCAAAATCAAAATCACTAATCTTTTGAACCATTATTACCACCACTACTAAGAGGACATATTCATTTTTTATGCAACACCTTCCCTTTTCACATTGTCCCACCTCACCAATATAATCTTCTTCCCATGCCTAACATCTTTCAATTGACTAGATGTCCTCTCATATAGTGAAAAGTTTCAATACCGAATGAAAATACTTACATGTGGCACATAATCTTTTTTAATGACCTAATTTTTAATTATCTATTAATTATATAAGAAAAAAAGATTTAATATCTATACACAACGTAATATTTTTTTACACTATCAGTCAGTCATCTACCATTCATACGTTAAGTACTATTGAACTAGGAACAAAAAAATAATACAAATCAATAATGAATAATGAGATAACAGGGTAAAAAAACTTACACTAACAATAATGATTTTAAACTCAAGAAAAAGGTCCAAACACTTTTACTACATGTGTCACAACCACATTCATTTTTTCTTTCTCAAATATGTACACCTCAAACATTAACAGATTGACACATAATATCATTCCACACATATTGCACCATTAAATTTCCTTATCATGCACACTCACCCACCTATCACACACCCCTCACTTTTTAGACCTTGTACACATAGCCCATACATATATCACGTCACTCTTTTTCTTATGCATTAAAGCATACACAATGATGCAACAAATGATACATACTTTTCCAGTCGATGTTTATCTACAATTTCATTGTCCATTAATTAAATACCACTATATTTTTTCAATTTCTATTTTATCACTCTAAATTCAAATAACAGTGACATAAATTGTTGTTATCGAATTAATATATAAGTAATATGCGTGTTTTTAACTATGTGAATACATGGTAATATGTGTTCTTAATCATACGAATATATGGATAACATGCATAATTTTAAACATATAAATGCACAGGTAACATATGTATTCTTAACCATTTGAATATACAACTAATATGTATTCTTAATCATATTATAATAAATTACCGTCCAATGCAAATGTAGGAGTAATTTGTTAGTTTTATATAAAATAAATATTAAAAATATCAAACTTTATTTATTTTTCTTGTAGTCTCATACTAGAGGATCCGGTAATCTCGATCCGGTAATCTCAACTCCTCGATATATATACCATTAGAAGGCTCATCACTCATATACTTAAATTCATCTTTTATTGCAAACCGAATCGCTTTACTTTCTCTCTTGTTCTCTCTGTCTTCAAGTATGGCATTGAAGAAGAGAAACGTCATTATTAATCTGATACTACCACTGATAGTATTGTTTCAGATTCAGACATGCAAATCAGATATAAATCGTGCAGATTTTCCAAAGGGCTTTACATTTGGCACAGCTTCTTCAGCTTTTCAGGTTTCTATCTACTTCCTCATCATTTAATAGCCACCACCCATTGCATTCTTTTTATCATATTTCAGATCATTAGACAAGTTTTGTGAATTTTTTGTATGTTACTTCCTTTCTATTTCATATATTTTATACTTATTCTTTTACATTTTCAAGGCTTAATGAAAACTTTATCTCTAATTTTATCCTATTTACACCATCAATTTATTAAATGATCATATTCTTAATATTTGAGTGGTGAAAACATATATTTCATTTAAGATCTAGTGTTGGGTAACATGAGTGTCGAAAATAAAATACGATTGGAAATTTTCAATGAAAAAGGAAAAGAATCAAGGAAATAATGAGAATGTCCATAATTTTCTTGTTTATCAAAGAATATCCTTAAAACAGAGAGAGAAATATATCCACCAATGTTAGAGTTTTATATATTATTAGTCCACCATTTGTTATTCATTTTTAATCATTATTGATCTTTTAGAAAATGAATGATAAATAATACGTTGACTATATATAAATTTTTACATGATAATACATAAATATTATACGAGAATGTCCATAAAAGTATAAGGCAAATAGGAATAAAGAGAAGATAGATATTATTGTAAAAAAACATAAAGAAGAGACTATATTGCATAGTTATTAAATTCGATTCTCTCTAAAATTAGTATAAACCAATTTGTGTCGGTAATAAAATTGGTGACTTTACTTTTAAATGTGTATTGCTTCTTGGAGATTTTCAAGCCTATCACTTTAGGAATCTAGTATTAGTTGGTGGCAATGTGAACTGAAATGCAAACATTACCGGATAAGTACGTACGTGGAATTTTCTTTATTTGGCACAAATATTTTTCTCAAATTTTATTTCGTATTTTGTAAAAATGTTAATTATTACAACTGTTGACTCAACAAGAGATTTAAGATATAAAATGCCACTATGAGGCACTATCCCAACTGTCTTGTCTTGAATTGATATCTTTGTCCACTAAATTCTATCTTGATCAAAATGTTTGAAACTTAATTTGGATTGATATTTATTGGGATATATAATCATATATTCTAAAAAATATTAGTTTTATATTAAAAAAATAAGAAATTATAAAAAAAAAAAGTTAATAATTTCATTCCTAATAGTGACATATGTCACGAGGAGTAAGTAGCTATGTGTCGATGCTAATGAAAACTCTATCGTTTTTGTCACCACCTTCTGTATCTTGGATTATTTTCAATTCTTCATTGCATGCAAACCCACCTCAACCCCAAATAGCAAAAGCCGCAATAAGAGAAAACCCTAACCTCATCTTGATCTAACAAAAGGGGCAGACCGAGATTCTCATTCTGGATCTCACAAATTCACCATCGCATCATTCGTCTCGAATTCTCTCTCACCAATCCTTCAATCCCATTTTTATGGCTTCCAAATTGGTTCAAGAGCGATGCAGGTTTAGTTGCGGTGATTTTGTTTTGATTGAGAGGAAAGTTGAAGGAATAAGGTGATGTCGTTTTGCTCTTGCTCCCCCTTCACTGATGAGCATAATATTATGTATTGTCAATTTGAAAATTAACACATTCATCATTCAATATCCATTTGTTTCAAAGAGTAATGGTTGATGATGCAATAGCAATATTGCATCAGACTCATACACACTTATATATTTTTTTCTGTTTATTTATTTCAAAAGTGAAACGATATCTTTTGGTTATCAATTTTACGTTTGTCACACACATAACGGGTTACATGCGAGCATTTCAGTAAAACTTAAAACAGTTATTTGGACTAAAGTGGATTTTCTAAAATTTTAATTCTGAAGTGGTAGACCTTAGACAAAAGTTTATCATTAATGCATTAATGTAGCGGTAGTGGTATAAAGCCCTTTTCATCATTAGTTATACAAAAAAAAATTAAGAGAAGTCTGTCATAAAGTGCTTCTTCGTTTCTTATTTTTATAGTCACATTCACGAGTGAGTTTGAGCCTCTTCGTTTCTTACTTTTATAGTCACGTTCATGAGGAGTGGGATCCTCTCGAGTATATGATAATTTTTTTCTTTTAACGATTATAATTATATATTATTTTCTATTAAAAAATAAATAAATAAATTTAAAAAAAATCTCATCCTCATATTCCAGTAGTGATTTCTCGAGAGGTGTTGAACTCGTTCATGAGTGAGTTTGAGCCAGGCCCACTTGATTTAGTGCGAGCGGGTTCGAGCACTATTGTCCATGACAGATGGCGATTGCCAAAATTCAACTATCATGGCATTGCCGCCAAATAGTGGATATGGTGATAGTTGATAAAAAATAAATAAATAATATAACATAATAGAAAAAATAAAATAATAATACTATAAAACAAAAATGAAACAATAACATAAAGTTTAATAAAAATAATTAAGTATTAATGTTTCCTGACTTGATAAGATCACTAAAGCAAAACATAAATATAAACAGAACATAAATAACATACTAAAAAAGTAAACTGAAATTTAAAAAAATGTTCAGAAAATGAAATAAAAAAAGTAAACTAAAATAAAAAAATAGAATTCTGGAAAGAAAAAACTAAATATATAAATTGCATTAATGCAAGGGATGAAAAGAGAAGCATGAAGTCAGAGAGAAATAAAAACTGCAACAAAAACTGCTAACAGTCTTAAGCAATGTTGTTAGAACTGGACCGAACGGTCCGACCAGTCTGACCGGACTTGAAAATGGCTATGTTTTGCCGTCTTAACTAAATGAGAGTTGAACCGTTTTGAACTGGAAAAAATCCGGTTCGACGATGTTAAACCCGGGAAGTAAACTGAACGGCTCACTTAAAAATAAAAAAAAATGGGACAATGTTCTAATATTTTATTTTACTATGGTCCAAAAAAGATAAAGAGGTATTATTTCAATATAATTATACATAATTATTAATTATATAAAGTTTTATATTTATATATAACTATATATTTATAAATAAAAATTATTAATTATGTACGAAATCACCCGGTCAGACCGGACGGTTTAACGGTTTAAACCTAATACGGGACCTCTGCCGGTTTGGTGTCCGGCTCGGGTTTCACAACACTGGTCTTAAGGAATAAGGGCGGCAACAGAAGCAGTGGCAATGTCGGCAGCAACCGCCACAACAACACAACAAATTATATGAGAGAGAGGCAGCAAGGAGAGGGAGAGAGGCTACCAGAAATAGAATGTTTTTAGGGTTTTAACCCACAAATGGGCAAAAAAATCCGACCCAGCAGCCCCAAAACCTGCTATTTCTGCCATTTCCGCCATGACCCCTCCACTGCCATGGCAGCCTTTTCAAGTAAAAGGCGGACACAACCATTTGACAGCATTTCCCAAATGGCTAATGGCGGTGAGCCAAAAAATGCCTCCGCCATGGCCGCTTTTTTGACAACATTGGGTTTGAGTGGGACGCCTGGACTGGGTTAGACTCCTTTTCATAGTTTTAAGAGTAAATTTATTTTATTATGATAAATATAAGGATACAAATGTAATTGCAAATAACATTTTCTTTATTTTTTGGCATCACATTCCTCTCTAGTACCGGAGAGGAGTCTCATTTGCTTGGACTATGTTCAAAGTGTTCAAAGCCTAGACGCTACGAGTCCTCGAGTATATCTTTTAAAGTTTACATGTTTGATTCCAATCATTATGATGGCAACATGTATACACAAAGTATAAAAAGTTGTGCACATTTAGTGTATCATCTGCTATTTATTTGTGTTATTTTTATGAAAATGAATGATGGATGATGCAATGACAATATAAAAAATTCTTACATTACGGGCACATACATAATTTTCTCAACCATTATACTATACTAATATAGTTGGGAGATAATTTCTTTATATTGTTATCAGTTTTATATTCTGATTGCATAAAGTGATTAGTTCTTAGATATTGACCAGAGTGCCTTGATGAACTTTTTTTATCTGAAAGATCTTCAAAGAACCATGCTTGTGTTAAGATTGATCTAGTTAACTTTGGTAATAACTAGAAATTTCTTTCAATTTACTATTTTGAGAATAAAAATCTTAATTGAAAAAAATGCACTTCTTTATATAGCCATACTGAATAAGTTGTTTTTACATGATTTTCAGATCACAAGACATATAAATTTATCGCTTTGTTGAGACTCATCATCAATTTTAAAATTTCATTATTTAAAATAAATTAAATCAAAACCATAGTTTTACATGGCAAACATATAAAAGACTAGTATATAAGTATGGAAAAGAAGAATACAGGAGTGTGATTATAGGTATTATATTTTTATGTTCTGGACAAACTTTTGTGATGATTTAAATAATATTGTTGAGTTCCATCTAGGTTGAAGGAGCAGTGAAAGAAGATGGAAGGGGACCATCTATATGGGATACTTATTCACATACTTTTGGTAAGATACTATGAGAGCATATTTATATGAAGATATTCATTTCAGATTACTTGTTCTTAAGAACTTAACATTTATACAATTATACTCATTTCAGTTTCCCTTTTCATACCTTGTTTCATTTGAATTCACATAAAGGAGTAAGATTGGCCTAGCATGAAATTCTTAATATACCTAAATGCTGGTTGACCATTATCTTACATTATTTTGCAGGCAAGATATCAGATTTCAGCAATGCTGATGTTGCAGTAGATCATTACCACCGATACGAAGTATGTAATGATCAGTACAACTATAAATTTGTAACATAATTGGTGATACATTTTTTTTAGTTTCTTTTTTGTGGCATTTGACCACCCAAGCCTATCGATTGCAGACTGAAATTATGTCACACATCTATGTCCATATACAAACTTATGCACCCACAATATGCACTCAAACCTCACGATCAATTGCAAAGGTCTTTATAACCAATTTTTTTTTGCAGAGGTCTTTACTTGAAGACGAAGCTAGCATCTTCATACCCCTTTTCCAATGTGAATGATAGTTTGTCAATTTACCCTTGTCCATCTTCCACCAAACTATTTCAGTCCTTGATGCTTTTGCAAAATATAGCTCATTTATGATGTTCCTTAGAATGAAAACTTTTAGTGTTTTTGTTTGCGGACAAATGTTATGTGAACAAATTATGATAAGACCAACACCAAACCTGAATTAAAACATGTGTATAAAAGGGAAAAGAAGAAAGTTTGGTTGTTAAATAACAAATTTTCCTTCCTCATCCTTGGTAGTTAAATTGGTTAGAAGCTGTGAAAAGATAAAGAAAATAGAAAGTAGGAATCTTGAAACTGAATATATGTCAGACTTTTTATTGAAAACAACTCAATCTACAATGAATTAGCTTGTTCCTTTAAATAAAGGGAAAGCAAAACAGAATGTAACAAACTATACATAAGGTAGTTACTGATCTTAACGACCTAACAACCAATTCTGCATGTGATAAATTGACATTTTGCATGTGACAAATATGCCAATTTACTCAGCAGAAAGAAATAATAATAACTAACTCTTATTCTCTAATATACCCCCCTGAAACTGAGGGTAGTTGACTAAGGAAGCTGAGTCAACTACTCTAAGTTGCTTCCTTAGAGTTAAAAACCTAGCAGTGGCCAAAGGCCTGGTGAGCACATCAGTTGTCTGAAATTCAAAAAGGATGTGTTTTACTTAAAGAGACTTTGCTTGAATTCTATCTCTTACAAAAAAGAGATCAAGTTCTATGTGTTTTGTGTGTTTTGTTCTGTATTGAAGAATAGGATTGTGAAACATGCTCACTATACTTAAGTTATCACATAGAATAAGAGGAACTTGATGTGGGATCTTGAGTTTAGAAAATAAGGATTAAACCCAGATCATTTCTTGAGCAGCAAGAGCAAGGCTTCTGTATTCAGCTTCAGTGCTAGATTTGGAGATTGTTTGCTGCTTCTTGGACCACCAAGTGACTAAGTTAGACCAACAAATAAACAAGCCCCTGATATGAACTTCCTGTCATCAAGATCAGTGCCCCAATCTGTATCACATAGAGCTGTTAGGGTGATAGGAAGAGAGGAATCAGAGACAACTGGTTTGAGATGTATGCCAAGATTGAGAGTTCCTTGTAGATATCTTAGGATCCTTTTGACAGCAACCTAGTGTTGTTCAAGAGGATTACCCATGAATTGACACTCTTTGTTGACACTATAAGCTAAGTCAGGTCTAGTGATTTTAGCATATTGAAGGGTTCCAACTACTGACCTGTACATAGTAGGGTTATCAAAGACTTTTGACTCAGTTTTGGTTAGTCTGCAAGTGGTTGCCATAGGAGTGATGCTAGGTTTGGCAGATTCCATAGGGGCTTTCCTGAGTAGGTCTTTGATATATTTGGTTTGAGTGAGAAATAGAGAACCATCCTTAAGGTGTTTAACCTTAATTCCTAAAAAATAGTCCAAATTTCCTAGTTTCATGAATGCAAATGTAATGCTGAGTTTGTCAACAAGAGCAGAGATTTTTGAGTTTGATGACCCAATGATGATTATGTCATCTATATAGACTAAGACAAACACTTGGTAGGTGCTAGTGAGAGAGATGACTAGGGAATTATCACATTTGCTGTTCTGAAATCCCAACTAAAGGAGAGTGCTTTTGAATTTCTCAAACCATTGTCTAGGAGCTTGTTTAAGACCATACAATGCCTTATTTAGCTTGCAGACAATGGTCTTGTCACCATTATCAAAACCAGTAGGCTGGGTCATGTACATCGCTTCATTCAGAACACCATTTAGGAATGTATTATTTATGTCAAGCTGTTGAATAGACCATCCATAAGTGACAACTAGGGTGAGAAGTATTATGATAGTGATAGGTTTGACTACAGGAGAGAAAGTCTCATTGTAATCAATTCCTGGTAGCTAATGGAAGCCTTTTGTAACAAGTCTAGCTTTATACTTATTGATTGATCCATCTGGATTTTCTTTAATCCTAAATACCCATTTACAACCAGTAGCCTCCTTGTGTGGAGGTAAGGCACCCAAGGACCAAGTTCCCAACTTTTGCAAGGCATCATACTCTTCTTGCATTGCTCTTTTCCATACTGGACTAAGAAGGGCCTCTTTGGGAGTGGAGGGTTTAATGTGAGCAAGAAATAGGCTTGCAAGACTAGGTAGGATGGACTTATTTATGCCATCTTTGAACCTAGTTGTCATAGGATGAGAAGGTAGAGGTGCAGTGGTTGGAGTGAATGAGGATGAAGTAGATGAATACTCTAAGAAGGTGCATTCAGTAGACTTGTAGTCAAGCTTATGAGTGTTGTAGGACCTGAGTAGAGGGAAACAAGCACATCCAAAAACTCTTAGGGATGTATAATCTGGAGCAGTTCCATATAGGTTGTAATAAGGAGATTTATTATTGAGGGTGGCAGATGGGAGTCTATTGATAAAAAACACAGCTGTAGTAAAAGCATATTCCCAAAATGTTTGGGGTAGACCAGCATAGGCCAACAAGGTTAAACCTGTTTCAACTATATGTCCGTGTTTTCTCTCCACTGTGCCTTGTTGGTGATGAGTATGAGGACAGGATAATCTATGTAGAATGCCTAAGTTGAAGAGGTAAGAAGTAAATGGTCTGAATTCACTCCCCCCCATAAGTTTGAACAGCTTTGATGGTTTTGTTAAACTGAGTATAAATCAGTTTGATAAAGTGTTTGAAGATGGTTAGAGTTTCAGACATCTGTTTAAGTAGAAATATCCAAGTGTGTTTGGTTTTAGCATCTACTATAGAAAGTTAATATTTAAAACCAGATTCAGAGACATCTGGTGAAGGACCCCATAAGTCTAGATAAAGCAAGTCAAAGGCATTAGAGTAAGAAGTAATGGAGTTAAGAGAGTGAATTCTATGAGACTTGTCATGGTGGCTGTAGAGGGAAGAGTTCTCAGCTGGTACTAGTGGTGGGAGGGATGCAACATCTCATCCACTTGGGACAACTTTAAGATAGTTGTTGTAAGGAGATTCCAACATTCAATGGTGCAGAACCCCTTTGAGTTATTGTTATCATTGAAGCAGGAGTGTTGAGGCTTATATTGATGAATTTGAAAAATATGTTAGGGCCCTTAAGGAAATAAATCAGGGATTCCTTAGAGGGGTATTCCTAAATGGTCTAAAAGAAGAGCTAAGGATGGAAGTGAGGCTCCATGAAATGGAAAGCTTACAGGAAGTGATCCATAAGGCCATGCTCATAGAATAGAAGAATGTGGTGGTGCACAAGAAGACTAACATGAGCTATTTCATGGAAACTCTTACAACAAGATAATAACCTTGGATCCTTCTTCAACAAGTAGTAGTAGGAAGGAAGGATCATCTGTGGGTAGCTTCAGTGTGCAGGGTAATCCAAAAACTGCCCAGAGACTAGCAATTCCAGAGGCCTAGGGGAGTATAGGAGGTTGTCTAGTGCTGAAATGAGGGAGAACAGAGAAAGAGGCTTGTGCTTTAGGTATGATGAACCTTTTTTTAAAGAGCACAAGGGTAAGAATAAACAACTAAGCATGCTATTGTTGGTTGAGGAGGAAGAGGGTGAAGAAGGAGATGAGGCAGAAGAAGCAGAAGTACAACCATTTAACGCTTTGTAGATGTCATTATACTCTATGAAAGGGCGTACTTCGGCCAAGTCTTGGAAGGTAGGGGGCTTATTGGGAGATTGTCTAGTGGTAGTCATGATTGACTGTGGGGCTTCCCACAACTTCATATCAAGGAAGTTTGTAGACACCCTGCAACTCAAAGTAGAGAAGACTCAGACTTATGTGGTGGAAGTGGGTGATGGACACCATATACAATGGCAAGGTAAATGTTCACAACTCAGACTCCTCTTACAACAACTACAAATAATTCAAGAATTTTATTTGTTCTCTCTAAGAGGGGGGTTCAGTCATCACTGTAGAGGGGACCCTGCTATGACTAAAGTTGAATTATCACTGAGAGCTTTTATGAAAATACTAAGGGAGG
The DNA here is from genome assembly GCF_001865875.1 of Lupinus angustifolius. NCBI lineage: Eukaryota > Viridiplantae > Streptophyta > Magnoliopsida > Fabales > Fabaceae > Lupinus > Lupinus angustifolius. Next base: position 9,907,161 of record NC_032026.1, on the reverse strand, counting down.
AGGGTGAATGGCTGTTGTTGCAGTGTGAAGACACTAATAGGCCTAGAACAGAGAAGAAAGTGCCATCAGAATTGGAAGGGGTGTTGCAACAGTTTCAACCAGTTTTCCAAGACATTCAGGATCTACCTGCTACCAGATTGCAGGACCATGCCATACATCTAAAAGATGGAGTTGAAATACCCCATCTCAGACCTTACAAGTGCCTTCACTATCAGAAATCAGAAGTGGAGAGGTTGGTGGCTGAGATGTTAGAAGCTGAGATTATTAGGCCTAGCATCAGCCCGTACTCTAGTCCTATAATCCTTGTGAAAAAGAACGATGGGGGCTGGTGGTTTTGTAGGGACTATTCCTAACAAATTCCCTATTCCCCTGATTGAAGAATTATTAGATGAATTGGGTGGGGCCAGGGTGTTTTCTAAGTCAAATTTGAAATTTGGATATCACCAGATTAGGATGAGACCAAAAGATGTGGAGAAAACAACTTTTAAGACTCATGAGGGTCACTATGAGCCTCAACATTCCACACACTTATGAATGGAATCTTAAGGCCATACTTAAGAAAATTCACGTTGGTGTTCTTTGATGACATTTTAATATACAACCTTGATTTGACTTCTCATGGGCACCATTTGGAGGTAGTTCTAGCCTTATTGATGAAGAATTCCCTCAAGGCTAATCCAAAAAATGTAGCTTTGGTCAAGCCAATATTGAATACTTAGAGGGTATTATAGGAAGTTTGTGAAGGATTATGGCAGAATTGCTAGACCCCTCACTAATTTGCTCAAAAGAGATGCCTTTGCTTGGTCAAAGGAAGCCAATAGTGCATTTGAGAAGTTGAAGAGGACCATGACTGTATTACTTATATTGGTTGTTCCTGATTTTAATAAGGAATTTGTGGTTGAGACTGATGCTTCAAGCAAGGGTTTAGGGGTTGTGTTGATGCAAGAGGGGAGACCATTGGCCTACTAGAGCAAGGGATTATCTCCAAAAGCACAACAAAGATCAATTTATGAGAGAGAGCTGATGGCATTGGTACATGCTATCCAGAAATGGAGACATTATCTTATGGGAAGACATTTCATAATCTGGACTGACTAGAGGAGTTTAAAGTTCTTAACAGATCATAAATTATTCTCATATGAACAATCCAAGTAGGTTGTGAAACTGATAGGTTTGGACTTTGAAATCCAATACAAATCAGGGAGTGAGAATTCTGTTGCTAATGCTCTATCTAGGAGGCTCATGTATGTTGCTATTACTATAATAACCAATGAGGAAGTTGCAGGCTGGATTCAAGAGTTGCAATTGGATCCTAAGTGGAGACAAGTGATGCAAGATTTGGTGGTATCTTCCACTAGCCACCTAGGGTTTGAGTTGAAAAAAAGGAGTTTTGTACTATAAAAATAGGTTGGTTTTGTCGAGGAATTCCAACAAGATTTCCCTAGTCCTTTCTGAATGCCATGAGACTCCTGCAGTCAAGTTACTTGAGAACTTACAAGAGGATTGCAAGTTTTTTATTCTGGGAAGGGATGAGAACTGATATCAAGACTTTCATAGAATAGTTTGACATCTGTCAGAGGAATAAATATTCAACCCTGGCACCTGCAGGGTTGTTGCAGCCTCTCCTTATCCCTCAGGTGTGGAACGATCTCTCAATGGATTTCATAGGAGGCTTTCCTAGGACCAGATGTAAAAATACTATCTATGTGGTGGTGGACAGACTCATTAAGTATGCTAACTTCTTTGCATTGGGGCATCCTTATTCAGCCAAGGATGTAGTTGTTGTGTTCTTAAAAGGAGTAGTCAAACTACATGGATTTCCTACATCCATAGTTTCAGACAGAGATCTTTTGTTTCTAAGCCACTTTTGGAAGGAATTGTTTAAAATAACTGGGACACAATTGAAGATGAGCATCTCATATCACCTTCAGACAGATGGGCAGACTGAGGTGACTAACATATACTTAGAGACTTACTTAAGGTGTTTTGTGGGTCCCAAGCCTAAGCAATGGGTGGATTGGTTGCACTGGGAAGAGTTTTGGTTCAATTCCAACTACAACAGTGCAGCTGGAATGACCCCCTTCAAAGCCTTGTATGGGAGAGAACCTCTCGTGCTAATAAAAGCAGGAACAATGCCATCCATGGCAGAAGTTAATAAGATGTTTATGGAAAAGGATGGGATACTAGAAGAGTTAAAGACTAATTTGGCAAAGGCACAAAATTTGATGAAGCAAACAACTAATAAGCATAGAAGAACACTAGAATTTGAGATAGAGGAATGGGTATTTCTCAAGTTGCAGCCCTACAAATTGAAGTCCACTGTTGTCAGGCCTTATGCCAATTTGGCTCCTAGATACTATGGTCCTTATCAAATACTTCAGAGAGTAGGGGAGGTGGCCTATCAGTTGGATCTACCTGCTGGAGCTAAAGTTTACCCAGTTTTTCTTGTTTCACTGCTGAAAAGGGCCCTAAAGCCCCATCAGCAGCCTCAATCATTACCACCTATGCTGAATGAGGATTTAGTGTTAGAAGTGAGTCCAGAGGACATCACAAATTGCAGAAAGGATGAACAGGGGAAGATGGAAGTCTTGATCAAATGGCAAAATCTCCCTAAACATAATAGCACATGAGAGACAGCAACCACTCTCCAAGAGACTTTTCCTCATTTTCAACTTGAGGACAAGTTAAAAAGTTTAGGAGAGGGTATTGATAAGGCCAACACCAAACCTGAATTAAAGCATGTGTATAAAAGGGGAAAGAGGAAAGTTTGGTTGTTAATAACAAACTTTCCCTCCTCACCCTTGGTAGTTAAGTTGGTTAGAAGCCTATAAATAGAAAGTTAGGCTTAGGAGGGAGGTAGTTAGGAAAATTGTGCAACTGATTGTGGAATCACTTTGGGAAACAATCGCGAGATCCTAATTCTTGTTTTGTTCTCATCATCTTCCTGTAATTTCTAATTCTTCTTAATAAAATCTCTTAGAACCCTACCATGAATCCATTTATTTGTGGGTTAGGGGCATTTCCTTTCATTTTCGTACTCTAATCTTACATTGATACCAGTGCTTAACAAATTAACTGGAAATCTTCAATTCTAATGGCTCTCTTTAGATGGTCCTGGAAAGGAACCAATTCAAGCTAAATACAACTTCATTGCTATTATTTTAACCCTTGGTCAAAGGTTGTGTTTCTAAACTTGAAGTTGTTTTTTCATGCAGGAAGACATACAACTTATGAAGGACTTGGGGGTGGATGCCTATAGGTTTTCCATTTCTTGGAGTCGGATCTTTCCCAGTAAGCATTTTGTGCTCATTGCTAGTAGATATATTACAGTTCAGTTAGATTATTGACATTTTGTTGAATATGCTCACATTGTTTAGTATGAAAAGAAACTGCTTAAGATGCCAGCAGAGGCAGTGTAAATACAGAACATCAATTCGATGGATTATTTGCTAGTAATAGTACTGGTAAAATAACTAATTTGCAGATTTGAAAACTAATATAACTACTTCTAACTAACACTATCCATACTCGTATTATTAGTCTACCCATGGTAATAAATATATACATGTTATACCCCATTTCAGGATAATAAACAATATGTCTTCTTGTACTGAACTTCTAAATGAACTTTGACCCTTTAGTGTTTCTTCTGGATATTTTTAGCACAAATTTTTTGATTGATTAATTATGAAGTATATTTCTAGCTACTTTGAAAGCTTAAGTTCAGGTATCCACAGCTTCTAGAAGATTATAAAATGTTCTAAACGCATCTTAAATTTTTTGTGTTAGACGGATCCGGGGCAATCAATCAGGCAGGAGTTGACCATTATAATAAAGTCATTAATGCATTGCTGGCTAAAGGTAGATCTCGTTATCCTTGTGCAATTGTTAGAGTTCTGTATTTCAGTTTTTCAATTGAAAGAAGTTCAATCTATGTATACTGTCTACATCTTGCGAGTGCGAAGTTATACTAATTAGCATATATTATATCACCTTTGTATCCTCTCCATGTCCATTACACTTGCAGGAATTGAACCGTACGTGACCATGTACCATTGGGATCTACCTCAAGCATTGGAAGACAAGTATCTGGGATGGCTTAGCAATGAGATAATGTATGCATTGTTATACATCAATTATACTTTTGGTGTTTGCAAATTTATTTAGTTCTTCTAAATGATAATATTATACTATATGCTTATAATTTACATGACACTTGTGTGCTACATACAGAAATGACTTTGCAAATTATGCCGAGACATTGTTTCAGAAATTTGGTGACAGGGTTAAACAATGGATCACATTCAATGAACCCCATTCATTTACTGTACAAGGATATGATACTGCTCTCCACGCACCTGGACGATGCTCCATTCTCCAGCTTTGTAAAGCTGGGAACTCTTCTACTGAACCATACATTGTTGCTCACAATGTCTTGCGTTCTCATGCTTCTGTAGCAGATATTTATAGGAAAAAATATAAGGTAAAGTTCAGGAAATTGAGATAAATTTATGATTATATGAATTTTATTTGGTAGCTGTAAAGGTGAAACCTAATTAAGAAAGCAATTGAACAAATCAGATTTAAGGCTGAACCTAGTGAAATATCATGTTAAAATTTACAAAAACTTGTTCTTGTGTTATTTATGAGAAATTTTAATAACCATCACACTTTTTTAAGGCTTATACAAATGTAAAATTCATATGTTGTCCAGTTATCCTATTGCAATGATGCAGAGATAATTAAAAAAAACATATATGTAATTAACCTGGTTATTCCGTAGAAGGTACAAGGTGGATCGCTTGGAATAGCTTTTAATGTCATATGGTATGAGAATGAAACAGATACTCAAAAAGACATCGATGCAGCTCAAAGAGCCCAAGATTTTCAATTAGGCTGGTAAGTCGTTCAAATATATCAGTTAGATTGGAATTTTCATATTTTCTAGGGAAGCTCATTAAATGAATGGCTGAATGAGAATAAGTAAGGGGAGTATTGTTTTCATGGGATCTCCTATGTAAGATTTGTATGAAAAACTTACCTGTTGCTTAAATTTGAATATGAGGCCTACACTTTGGTTCAAACTAAATTGTTAAATATCTTAATGTCAGGTTTCTTGATCCTTTGGTGTTTGGAGATTATCCGAGCTCGATGAGAAGTAGAGTAGGAGACAGGCTGCCAAAATTTTCTGAAGCAGAGGCTGCTCTGCTTAAGGGTTCATTAGATTTTGTGGGAATCAATCACTACACCACTTATTATGCAAGAGACAATTCTACTAATTTTATGGGGACTCTGCTCCATGATTCCATTGCAGACTCCGGTACCATTACCCTTCGTAAGTATTTGAAACAATTTTCTCATGGTGTAAGAGGATATATCCTTTTTTCCTAATACCTTATCAGAGTGCTTTAAATCTAGGCTCTTTTGCACTGCCACTCATTGTTTTCGTATCTTTTGCTTTCAGCATTCAAAGGTATAAAAGCTATTGGAGAAAGGGTAAGTCTTACACAAATGAAGCATTTTTCTTTTGTCTCCTTGAGATGAGACCATAATGTGATGATTATTGATTCTCTATTTGATTGAGAACTAAAACATAAGCAGAGCAATATAGTTCATTATCTATTCAATCTCTATATTATTCACAGAAGAAATTTATAAATTCCAACTTGCAGGCAAATTCTATATGGTTGTATATAGTGCCTCGAGGCCTGAGAAGCTTAATGAACTACATCAACAAAAAGTATGGGAACCCTCCTGTTGTCATCACTGAAAATGGTAATCCTCAAACTCTTGCATTCTTCCAAAACTCTGGAGTGAGATTCATCATCAAGAAATTTAAGTCTAGCATAAATTACATAGTTGATACTTAGTATTTATAGTAATGTATTAACACATGCATAAGCTAGCAGTGATACACAATACTGCTTTTACAAAATTATATATGACAAGCTTTGTATATTTTTACTCTAAAAATATTACAATATAAGATAAATTGTTTAATTTATTTTCCAGCTAGTCCTGCATTTTTTATTAATTGCAATAATCAAATAAAATTTGTGAGCTAAATCTTATTTCTTGTTACTCTTGGTTGTCACAGGGATGGATGATCCAAACAGTCCATTCACCTCTGTTAAAGATGCTCTAAAGGATGAGAAACGAATTAGATACCTCAATGGTTATTTATCTGCATTGTTAGATTCTATCAAGTACGTCCTGAATCATGCAATAAGTTCTCGTATATATGGCTCTGTCACTCGGGACATTCGATGAACAACTTTTTTAAGTCAGTTACTAATATATGCTAATTTGATTGATTGCAGAGATGGTTGCAATGTGAAAGGGCATTTTGTATGGTCAGTACTAGATAATTGGGAATGGAGTGCTGGATACAGTAGTAGGTTCGGTCTGTATTATGTTGATTATAAGGACAAGTTGAAGAGATACCCTAAGCAATCGGTGGCATGGTACATAAACTTCTTGAAACCAAACAAGTAACTGCAGAAATCTTGGTAATTTGTAATGTTATGTTTGGAATCTTTAAAATTAGATATGATTTAAATAAAATAAGTTTAATGTTTGGAACTTATTGTAACAAATGATTTATTTATGATGATATTATTTGGTTACTTGGATTCTGGAATTGTGAAGACTCATTTAAATGAATGAAATCTCTTGCAACTTTTTTTATTATTCACATATTTGGAATTCCATTGTATTCTTTAATGTGTACTAAATGCAGAATATAACAATTGAAAGTACTCTTTTTATTTTAGTATATACGTTGATCCAGAAATGTGAAGCTGAATGAATCAATTGAGAAGTTATAGAATGAGTGCGGGAGCCATATTAACTCTATTGTTCTTCTTGTTAATATACCATATATCTTAATGTTCAATTATGAGCTTACTAAGTTCATGTTTGATTATGAACTTCCTCATAAATGGAGCTAATTACTGCATATATCAGGTTTGAGTTTCTAATAATTTGGGTGAATGCAGAGACGGTTGCAATGTAAAAGGATATTTTGTATGTTCACTACTAATGGTTTTATTACATTTATATAACTTCCTGTATGTTTATTTTAGTGTTTATATAATGATTTTATTACATTTGATAGTTATTTTACCTGAACATAATAACATAGAAAAATGGACCCACTTCATCAGAAACACTGAATTTCGATGAGGTTAGGACCAATGTGATATAGCGTTATAATTTTAGAAGATGTAATCATGTTGTATCTGATAAAAAAACATTGAGCATGAGAATGAAATTCACCTTTGTGTTTGGTAAGTCAACTTTAGATAAATGTATTTCACAAGAGTGTTTAGCATATTTGTTTTGCATCTCGTTAGAGAATTTCAACATTTTTTTTACTTAGTTATTCTTTCATTTAGGATGAGGTAGTGAAATAACATTAGCATGTTAGAATTTAATTTAAAATTGCAAATTTTATACTTGAAACTCACTCATTTCAATACTCAAAAGCATAAAACAAAAATATATAAACTATTAGGTTGATTCAGTAGTGAGCAACGTGAGCAAATTTGTATGGGGTATATTATAAAAGTGGAAACCTCATTCCTATAGCTATATAAATATTGTAGTGTAATAATATCTATGCACTGACGGTTAGTGTATCATTCACCATTTATTTGTATTACTTTTATGTAAGAGTCGATGATAATTAAAAATAAATGATGAATGATACACTAACATTGTAAAAAACTCTTACATTGTCGATACATATATTTTTTTTTCTTATATGAAAAAATGTGCTCCGTGACACAATTCATTTTAATGTGACTGACAACTTTCAGTAGCACTACTCATGTAGTTTAGTTTGGTCATTGCTTTTTTTTGTATAGGAGCAATTACTCATCACATAACAAAGTACTAATGTACCTTTGTATTTTTTATGTGGAATATAATAAAATTAACTTCTACTGATAAAAAACAAATACTAATATTCCAAACATTCTTACAAAAATTTGGTGACTCGGGTAAAATCCAATCAACTCAACTTTTTTTCTATGAATTTGACTGGTTATTTTAAGCCGTGAACGTTTCTTTAACCCTGCTAGCTATATTGTTTGTTACAATACTTTTTTTGGTGAAGTTTTGATAATAAAACACTGGTTCTTGTGAAAAAATGACAAGAAATAAAAAAGTGTATGTATAAGTGAAGAAAAATATGAGACTTCAATGAAAAGTAAAGTGAATGAAAGAGAAGAAAATTATAAAAAATAAATAATCTGTTGTTAAGAATAAATCTATGTTATTCAAAATTATTTTAAGTCATATATATCAGATTCACCATGATTCACTTTGGTGTAGGATATTAGTTTACTTTAGTATTCCTATATCAAAGTGACTGACCATCATTCAGTGGTGGAGGATATCAATTCACTTTCGTATTTCCATACTATAAAGGTAAATTAATAGTATATAAAAGAAAAATCTTAGTAGAACTAATCTTCCATCGTCCTATGCGTAAATTTTTATCATATAAAGAAACTTGAGTAATTCATTTTTATCCGAAGTTAGTCTATATTATATGATAGATGTTAATCCATCATTTACCTACTTATTCACTTACTCATACATTCATTCACTTATCCTCTCATACATACATTTAAAAATACACTATTCAAATATTCCTTCATTTATTCTTTCATCTATCATACATGTATTCAAAAGGAAAAAATACACAATTCATATATTTGTATACTTATTCATTGATTCATCCATTCATGCATGCATTCATAAGAAAATTCATTCAAGCATTACATTTCATGCATTACCAAATTATGCATTCCTAACATATTATCTCACCATATCATTACATTCATTACCATAAAACTCCTTATGCATTGTCTTGAAAAACAAAAGTAAATCACTTTATACCTCGTCAAACATTCCAAATATCATATTTAATAGTTAGCCTCATACAATCACATGCATCATAAATTCAATTTTCAAGTAGGCTCACGCGTTCTAAAAATAGAACATCATGCATTCCCTAGATACATTTCATACACTTGTATGCATCATATGTGTAAAAATTATAGTCTATATATCATTCATAGGGCCCTAAATAAATAAATAATGTTTCTTAATATTCATGTCATGCACTTATAAGTAGTATGTGGTCAGGGATAATATTAGAGGAATGTTGGTTTTAAGAGTATTATTATTAGAGTCGAATAAAAGAAATGATTGTCAAAACCAAATAAATCAAAGAATATACAGAAAATTCCATTTATATGAAGTTATTGTTTGCGTCTGATACCTCATTGTTGGAACTTGGCTTGTTGGATGTCATTAATAGAAATTTTTCGAGTGTGAAATCTAAAAACCTCTCAAGTTCCACATAGAAGAGTTGGATGCTATTGGTGGAAACTTTTCGAGTGTGAAATCTAAAAAACTCTCAAGTTCCACATAGAAGAGTTGGATGCCATTAGTGGGAGCTTCTTCCAAGTTCCCACTAATTGTTGGATGCTATTAGTGACAACTTTTTCCGAGTTCCTCATATCTCCTATGTGGGACTTGTTGAGTGTATTCGAGACCAGTTTAGTGTAGTAAGAATTTGATAACAAAGATTTGAGCTGTTTTATCCTGGAGATGTCGTGAGTTACAATTTGATATGTATAAATTGTATCTGGACTTTTTAGCCCGACCCGATTTAGCCCGAACACATCCAGGTAGCCCGTTTTGACACCTCTAGTACAACCCATACAAATCTTCCAAATTAATCTTGTATGCACTTGAAAAAATATGATATTGAGGAAGCTGAAACTAAAAAGTATGCTATTAGCCACTACCTCAAGTATCAAATGATTGATGATAAATCAGTAGAGTCTCATTCCCATGAGATACAAATAATTGCTTATGAAATCATTTCTAATGGTATGCCACTAAAGTTAAACTCATAAGTAGAGCCTATGAATGTGTATTCTTTGGGTATGTTGTAAACAACAATGTGTATAGGTTTTATGCCTTGATGCAAAAATGATAATTGAGTCTAATGATGATGTCTTCAATGAAAAGAAATTCCTTTTTAAATTGAAGAATAGTGGAGACACTTCAACTAGTCACTTATGTGTGATTAGAGATAATGATAAAAATGAAAATGTTGAAAATAGAAAGGGTAATGAGATACCTTAATAAAACAATAAACCTTGGATTACATTACCAAGGCTACAAGATTACATTACCAAGGGTGATAATCTCCTTGCACATTTTGTTAGTGTCACAAAACATCTTAGAGAGGGATCTGACCATGACTTAGTGAGTAAATATTATTTTGTCTCATTTAAAAAATTATTGTAAACTAGAGTAACAAGATTCATGGTCTAAATCTGTTGTGGAGGATGATACACCTACTCCTACTTTGGCTTAGCTGTGGATTTATTTGAATAATTATCATCATTTAAAGACTCTACTCAAGGTTAGCCACTCCTACACTCACTCATATTTCCCTTTCAAGAATAAAGGTTTATTTTCACTACATATATTTTTAATGATTATGCATATTTACACTTCACATTTTACTCCACCAGTCATATTCACCCAAAATTAAACAAAATAAAATTCAATTCATGCATTAATATGAATATTTAATTGAAGAAATAAAATGATATAGAGTATTATACAAATGTATTACCCAAAATGACATGGACTTTATCCAAAAATTGCTAATAACACAAGGTTTCTTTGTTATTCTCAAACATTATTAAGATATCAATAATCATCTCATTTGAATCTAAACATTATGAAAGGAGATTATTTATGAATTATTTTCAAAATGCCAAAAGCTGGGGATGATACTCTTTCAACTATTTTTCTTAACATTTAATTGTTAAGAAATGAAAACACTCTTTTACATTAAATCTTTACAACAATGATAAAAAATAAAGAGGAACGTGAAAATTACAAACACTCATGATTTTTAAATAAAAAGTACCATAATGTACAAAGTTAAATAGTTTTTAAATAAATTCAACTGGATAATTAATATTATTAACATTTTCTTAAGATAAAAATGAGACCATATAATCACTTTTTTTCAAATAAAAGATAAGAATATTACTGATATTTATCTTATTATTTTGAAAATGAGATAACAAATTTGATATAATAAAACTCATTGATTTCAACTATAAATAGATCCTTCAGTCCCTAGTTGAAAACTCATATGTGAAAATACCAAAGAGAAACACAAGAAACTTTTATAGAAAAAAAACCAGAAAAACACCAAAAAAAAAAAACCATTTTCCTATATCATGTTGAAGTCATAATGATGCCATCAATTTGTTTCTCATTTTCAGGGTTAGTTTCCCTATTGAAAAACAGAGTTGTTGTCATCTACCATGTAGCAAAATTGTATATGTTGGCTGCCACAATGCAGCTTGCAACTGTATGGGTTTGGCTATCAGCCAATCGTCTCCAACCATGTCTACCTAGCCATATGTCACATTCCAATGGCATCATTGATGCCTCTCTTTAAAAGTTATAATCAAAATTCATAAAAATGACTAAATATTAAACATAAAACAGTAGTAAAAATAGTGTTCAACAATATTGAAACAACATTAAAATGTGTGCAATAATAGTATAAACAGTAATACAATAATAAGAGTAAAAAATAGTAACAACAACAACAAGATAACAATAATAACAAGACAACAAAACAACAAGACATCAATAACAATAATATGAGCACCTCTAACGTAATTTTAACAATTATAATGTTCTACTGATGATTAATAACAATAATACTTTCACAACAATAAAATTGCTAATAAAGCACCTAATCAGAATAACACTTGAATCCTCTTCATTTGATTGTGGGATTGGTTTAAGTTCTAAAAAAATGTATCAAATATAATCAATATGATTTAAAACATAGCAACATATATTTAAGTGTGTGTTATAGAATATAACAAATAAAATATAGGTACAAATTTGGAGTTGGAACTTAAGATTAAGTTTGGAAAACATTTAAAAGTATTACACAGTTAAACTTTATATAATATTTCGGTCCGGTCTGGATCGGTCTGGATCCAAGAGGTGAAACCAAAATCCAGACCGGACCAATCGGTCTTTAAAAAATAAGTCCAACACGATCTAAATGCATTCGGTTTTTGCGGTTTCGGTCTATTTTGGATGGGTTTTCGGTTTTATTGTTGGACCGGTCTGAATTTGAACACCCCTATCTATATTTATGCAAATCACATGCTTATTTTTTATGTTTGATCATTTATACCTTTGTTTCGACGATAATAACAAAACACTAATTTTAATATAAAATAGTTAATTTATTTATTAATAATTAAGTAAATACTATTAAACTATTAAATAATTAATAAAAATGTATTTAAAGAAAGATAATGATAGATTTTTTAGTAAAAATATCCTTTTAGAAATAAATAATAGATTATGTTACTAAAATAATGTCTTCATTTTAACAAAAATGGTGGGAGCATCATGATTTCACTTTTTTCCTCAAATCATTTTTGAATAATCATGATATTCTGCATATATTCGTTAAAATTTAAATTTAAATATGCAAACAATTAAATAGTAAAAATATATTTTAGTAACATAAACATGAATATTTTCTTAATTAATTATAAGAATGTAAAAGATAATCATCATATTAAGAATGAAGAAAGTGTCATAATTGTTCACTTCATTTTTTCAACTCATCATTTGAATGTTTGTGATATGTCATTTTTGTTCCTTAAAATAGTTAGAATATACCAAACTAACCTAACATTGACACAACTAAAGTTCCCCTAAAATTAATTTTCTAACCCCCCTATGCAAGTTCTCTAGGCTTTTCAAGCTCGAAATCGTTAATGAAACTCTAACTTCATATTCCAAGCTCAGTCCCTAAGCAATCAGGCTCGACCTCTGGACAAACCTCCATATAGTGTTATGGAATCAAACTCGGATGGAGTGAGAGTCTCCTTCCGTGACAAGGTTTTGGCTGATAAGCAACATATTTCTGTGAGAGAAGATATTAATCTCATTGCTAATGGCTTAGCTCGTGTGGATTTGATTGATGGAAATATACTCCTTCCTACAGTTACCTTTGATGCTAAGGTCATTTCCAAATATAATACTGAATGGAGGGATGCACTTATTGTATCAATCATTGGAAAGAGGCTTGGGTTTAGGATTATGCGGGAGTGTTTGAATCTGACTTAGAAATTGTCCGGTGACTTTGACCTTCTGAACATTGATAATGGATAATTTATGGTTAAATTCGTTCTTCGTGCACAATGAGATAAAGTCCTTAATGGTGGTCCTTGGATATTTTTTGATCATTATGTTGCCATCACCAACTGGTCTCCTAAATTCGATTTAACTACAACGACTGTATCTAAGACCTTGGTTTGGATTCGACTCACATGTCTGAATTTGTTGTTTTATGATAAGTGCTTCCTATTTCCTATTGTTTTTCCTATTGGTAGACCAATCAAGATTGATCAAAACAAGTAGAGATTTACAAGAGGTCGTTTCGTATGAGTTTGTGTGGAGATAGATCTCAGCCAACCCGTGGTAGGTAAGGTTTGTGTGCAGGGGCATTAGCATAAGGTCAAATATGAAGGTCTTCATGTCATCTACAACAAATGTGGATGCTATGGCTATGTCTCAAGGCTTTGTTCCATGGTTGTGTCAAACTTGCAGACTTTAGTAGACTTACCTTCATCTTGCAAGGATGACTTCCGTGTGAAGGACCATGTGGATCCACGTGGAGATAACGTACAGGTGTCACATTTTGGTGGAATGGAATCAGATTTTTCAGTTAGGGGCCCACACACCAAGACACTTGAAGTTCATGGGGAGTGGTTGGCAATGGCATGTAGGAAGAGGAATCCTAAAAATAAAAAAAAGGCCAGATTAAATCTATGCATAATTCGGATAACCAAGGCAATAGATTCAATGTGCTTGAGAGTATTTCCAATGAACTATTAATAGCTAACCATGGATTAAGGGAGAAGAATGTGACTCAACGGTTACCTAGGAGTAAGACTCCTCTCCATTAATGGAGAGGCAAGTTATATTTTGTAGTATATTTTGAAAGTGAAAATTGTAATTTCAATGAAAACTAAGGATCATACATGACATTATCTTTTAGCTTGTTAGTGCATTTTTCCATAACTTGCCTCTTCATTAATGGAGAGAAGTCTAATGAAATGATTATAGTAAAAGTAATGGGACAGTAATATCGCAGGGAAGGAATTTGTAATATTATAATAACTAGCTCTAGTTTTCCGTGAGAGAATTAGAGCTCTAGTACAGGGAATATGCAGAAAGAAGGCTAGTACAGAAGGAATAATCAGAGAGAGATAGAGACAATTGTCATTACACATCCTATTACATTCCACTATTTTCTTATTTATTGCACTTCTGCAACTAATTTCCAACTAGGCCTTTTCTCTCTCTTACCGCGTCCCAATCCCACTTTCTCCGCAAGTTTGTTATTGATTCCTTCCTCTATGCGTGACTCATCATTCTTGGCCTCACCTTCCTCACGTGCCTTGTCTTTCATTACATTACCTTCCCCTTTTAAATCAACATTGTCCTCAAGGTTGAAAATAGGATAGCTTTCCCTGATATCCTCAATGTCTTCCCAAGTTGCCTCTTCTTATAAACCATTCTCCCATTGCATTAAAATCTGGCCAATCTGACTTGTCCCCTTTATGATCTTACGAGTTGCAAGGATTTGTACTGGTTGCATCACTGGTCCCATTTCAGTAACTGTTAATGGTAATGGCAAGTAGGGGTCAACAACATTCCCCTTGAACAATTTCAGCTGAGATACATGGAAAATCGGATGAATCTTTGCAGTGGAAGGTAGTTCTACTTTATAAGCAACTATCCCTATTTTTGCTAGGACTTTGAAGGGGCCAAAATACTTCATAGAAAATTTTTGATTTCTTCTCAACACAGCAGAGTGCTGCCTGTATGGCTGTAGTTTAACCAAGACTTGATCACCCACTTTTAGAGTTAATTCTTGTCTTTTCTTATCAGCTTGAGCCTTGACAAATTGGCTTTTAGCTTGGCTAGCAAATTATCTCTACCAGTCAATTGTTCTCTCAGTTCCACATGATCCAAAGTATTATATGGTTGTCTAGTCAGAGTTGGAGGCTCTCTACCATATAATGCTTTGAAAGGTGTCATACCTAAGCTGGTGTGAAATGATGTGTTATACCAAAACTCAGACCATGACAATGCTTTCAGCCAACCTTTGGGGTTCTCATATGTAAAGCACCTAAGATACATTTCTAAACATTTGTTCAATATCTCTAATAAGTGCCAAAAGTATACACTTTTCACCATCATTCTATGACACTTATCCTATGCAAATTGTAGAAAACCAACTTAAATTAACACTTTTTAGGTGAATTTTGCATGATTAAATAAATTGGTTCTTTATTAATTCTTGTCCAAGTTTTCTTTGAGTTTTGTAGGAAATTGAATATTAAAGAATAAATTCAAAGATGGATAAGAATTCAAGCCAAAATTCAAGACAAAAGCTCAAAATGAATTGCTAAAAGTAATCAAGTTAAAGCATGGCATGCTATGTGCTTAATTTGGTTACTTAGCCTTGAAGAAAGGTAGCTTACTTCGTCTTGAAGAAATCTATGTTAAGGTAGGCGAGGCAACTTGCAAAAATCAAATGCTTACCTTACCTTAAATAAAACAGCCCAAAAGTGTCAAGCAACCAACAAAAATCAAGTAACAAACCAAAGAAAAAAAGGTTGCTTCACCATGAAGAAATCAAGCACAAAGTTGCCTAGGCAAGCCAAGCACCAAGCACCAAGCCTGGTCAGCTAGGCACCAAACACCAGGCCAGGTCAGCCAGACACCAAGCACCAGGCCAGGTCAGCCAGGTCAGCCAAGCACCAAGCACCAGCCAGGTCAGCCAGGCACCAAGCACCAGGCCAGGTCAGCCAGACACCAAGCACCAGGCCAGGTCAGCCAGGTCAGCCAAGCACCAAGCACCAGCCAGGTCAGCCAGGCACCAAGCACCAG
>NC_032026.1:9890806-9891011 GCF_001865875.1 Lupinus angustifolius | reverse complement strand
AAGTGGCTCTTCATAGGGGCCAAAGGTGAGCAACTTAGCTACCAAACAATGCAGCTGAGCATCCAGCACTTTGGCCTATAAAATGGCACGAAATTCTAATTTGTAAAACATTGTAAATTCATTCTAAATTCTTCCTTGTTGATTCCTCTTCTTTTCCTTTCATTTTAGATAGTTTTTAGGCTAGTTTTAGAGTAGTTTTTCATGT
>NC_032026.1:9890275-9890706 GCF_001865875.1 Lupinus angustifolius | reverse complement strand
AAAAGTTTGAATTTTAATCATTCAAGTTGGTGTTTTGGTTAATATTATTTGTTTGAGAAGTACTTAATGCTCTTTTTAGATTGATCACCTAAAAATGATTTCAAGTCAATAAAATTACTTGTCTCAAACACTTAACAAATAAACTAAGGAGTAGTTGTACTACTAAGTTTATTTTCCAAGTTAATCATGCTTTTCTTAAGATCTTACATTCATGACTCATGCAATATTAGAGTCACCAATGATTAGGGTGTGACAACCTAATCTCTTTTATGACCGTAGTATTGTTTAAGTAATGAATATAAATGTTAATCATTATACCATTTTAGGATATACACTAAAAGGAGGATTTCAGACCTTGGTGTTTGGGGTTAACCAAAGTAAAACATAAGAACTTGTCTAAGTAGTTCAAACTCAAAAGAAGATGAGAAATA
>NC_032026.1:9878771-9890175 GCF_001865875.1 Lupinus angustifolius | reverse complement strand
TAAAATAGTAAAGTGTTATCAATAAATTTATTTGTTGAAAACACCTTTTAATATACAAAAGTGATGAAGCTAACTTACTAACCTTTATTTATTGTTATTTACTTTTTGCATTTTATTTATTCTTTAATACCAACCTTTCTTAAGGAAGAAGTTTGGTTTGTTAATAAAATGAACCCGAAAGGGAGTAAATAAATAAAAGGTCACTAAATTTATTATTCTTTTGTTCTTTATTTATTTATTTGTATCTAACAACTAACTATTCATCACTTTTATATATTAGAATACCATTAAACCGGTGTTGGAATTTATTCCACAAAACCGAGATGGTATTCAAAGGTACTTAATAATTATGTAATAGGTAATTGCTTCGATACCATTATACCGACGTTAGAATTTATTCTAACAAAGCCGAGATGGGGCAAAGAAGGAATGACTTATTCACATGATTATTAAGAAAGTAAGTTGTAACTGGAATATTCTTGAAACCATTATGTGCGTTGGAATTTATTTCAACAAAGTCGAGATGTCGAACAAAGAATAAAACTGAGTTCTCTTACTTACAAAAGGAACATAATGAAAATGAGAGTATTAATCTTTCAATAAATTGACACTGCTGTCAGGATGATTTGTTGAGAGAAGAAAACTCCCAACTAAAATAAACACCGAATAACGCTTTCAACAATCTCAGATTGGCCATCTGTCTGTGGGTGATAAGCTGAAGACATAGCAAGTGTAGTGCCGTGCAATTTGAATAAGTTTTTCCAAAAAGCACTAGTGAAAACTTTAACTCTGTCTAACACAATGGATTTTGGAATTCCATGTAGTTTCACTATGTTGTTCATGAAAGTTTCAACCATTGATTTACTACTATAATCAGGTTTCAAGGGTAAGAAATGAGCATACTTGGTGAGTCTATCAACTACTACCATGATAACAGAGAATCCATTGACAATAGGCAAACCTGTTATGAAATCCATGACAATGTCTTCCCAAACTTGATTAGGGATAGGTAGGGGTTGTAATAATCCCGAGGGTAGTGTATTACTGACTTTTGCTTGTTGGCAGACCACACAACCTTGAATGAATTCCTTGACACTGTTTTGCATTTTTGGCCAATAGAATTGAGCTTTCAATTTGGCCATGGTTCTGGTGATCCTAGCATGACCACATATGGGAGAACTATGATATTCCTGCAAGATTTTCTGAATGATTTCATCTTCTATTGGAATGACCAATCTATTTTTCCAATACAAAAGACCTTCTCTGTCTGCATAGTGTTGAGAGTCCTCAACATTTTTATAATTTGACATCAAGTGTTTGAGGTGAGAGTTTTCAGCTAGCTTATTTCTTAATTCTTCTAAAACCAATGAGTGAGGTTCAGACCAAGATAGCATGAAAATTCTGGATAAGGCATTAGCTGCTTGATTATCCTTACTAGGCTTGTATTCAATCTTGAAATCATATCCCAAGAATTTGTGTAACCATGCTTGTTGTTCATGTGTCTGCAGTGACTGATCCATCAAGCTCTTCAAACTTCTCTGATAAGTTCTAATGATAAGTTTGTTCCCTAATAAGTAATGTCTGAACTTAGCTAATGATTCTGTGATAGCCAATAACTCTCTGATATATGCTGACTGTTTTTGCATTCTTGGTGCCAATTTTTTTGGAAAGTATGCTATAGGGTGTCCATTCTGTCCCAACACTGCCCATACTCCAATTCCAGATGCATCAGTCTCCAACACAAATGGTTGTGTAAAATTTGGCAATGCCAATACTGGTGCTATAGTCATAGTTGTCTTGAGTTGGGCAAATGCAGCTTCTACTCTAGTGTTCCAGACAAAGTTGTCTTTCCTTAGAAAGTCAGTTAAGGGTGTATCAATGTGTGCATATCCCTTGATGAATCTTCTATAGTATCCTGTCAGTCCCAGAAAGCCCCTCAATTGTTTGATGTTTGCTGGAGTAGGCCAATCTAAGACTTATTGGACTTTAGTTGTTTCCATAGAAACTCCTCTGCCCGAGACTTTGTGTCCCAAGTAATCCACTTCTGTTGCTCCAAAAGAACATTTTGACAATTTAGCATACAACTCATGTTGTTGCAAAGTGTGTAACACTGAATCGAAGTGTTTGAGGTGCTCAGTCCAAGAAGGGCTATAAACCAGTATGTTATTAAAAAAAACAAGAACAAATTTACTTAAGGCAAATTGGAAAACTTTGTTCATCAATGATTGAAATGTTGCTGGTGCATTTGTGAGGCCAAATGGCATGACTATCCATTCATAATGGCCATGGTGAGTTCTAAATGCTGTTTTTGCTATGTCCTCAGGCTTAAGCATGATTTGGTGATATCCAGACCTTAAATCTAGCTTAGAAAAATAATGTGCTCCATATAATTCATCCAGTAATTCATCCACAGTTGGCATGAGAAAGCTGTCTTTAATTGTGATAGTATTAAGAGTCCTATAATCTGTACAGAATCTCCAGTCGCCATCCTTCTTTTTTACCAACAGAACTGGTGAAGAGAATGGGCTGTTACTTGGCTGTATTATACCCTGATGAAGCATCTCTTGCACCATCTTCTTTATTTTCTCCTTTTGTGTGTGTGGGTATCTATATGGTTTTACTTTAACTGGCCTTGCACCTGATTGTAAAGGAATAGCATGATATTGCTCTCTCTGAGGTGGTAATGATATTGGAACTTTGAAAACCTGCGCATAAGTGTGTAATAGCATAGCTATTTCAGGAGTCCTTAAAGATATCCTCATGCCCTTCTGGTTGTAATAATTGGACTGTAAACCCCTCTGTAATTGCATCAGTGTGATGCAATCTTCTGAATTGATGAAATTGAGCTGGACTAGGCTCCAATACTCCTTCTCATTGTAATGTGATGAATTGGCCATTTTGAAATTTTTTTAGGGTTAGTGCTACATAATCAGCTACATGAGGTCCCAGTGTAGCAAGCCAACGGGATCCTAGAATGACATCAACACTAGAAATGTGTAACAAGTAAACTAGTACTTTGATTTCTTGACCTTGAATCTGAACTGGAAACCGTTGTATCATGCCTTCTATATTCAAAGTTTGACCATTGCCAACCAACACTCTGAGGTTTAGGGCTGGTTCAATAGGCATTTTCAAGACGTGAGCAACTCTAGCTTGTAAGAAATTATCCGAACTGCCTCAATATACCAAAATCTTGACCTTAATGCTCCCCACTTGTCCTGTAAATCTAATGGTGCCAACTCCATTCGACCCTTTCAAGGCATTGAGGGACAGATGGTGGTTGTCAGATTCAGTTTTCTCTTCCTCCACTGCACCTGGTGGCTGGTCTGACTGGATCACTTCCTCATCCTCCAATTGTAACAACATGACTTGTCTATTAGGACATTTGTGAGAGGGTGAAAACTTCTCATCGCAAAAGTAGCATAAATTTTTTTCTCTTCTCAATTGTATATCTACTGGGGAATGTTTTTTTGATGTTTTGGGTTCTTTGGTTAAATGGTTTTGTTGTAGGTGTTGGTAGCAGGGGTGGAATGGTGGTTTTGGATTTATGTTCTGGGTTTTGGTTCGGTTGAGTATTTTTGTTGGGGAATGAGGTGTTTTGGCTGAAATTTCGAGCTGTGTATGTGAACTGTTTGGGTTTAGTGTTATGAGAATATTTTTCTTCAAATAATTTTGCTAGTGCTACTGCTTTGCTCAGGGTTCTAGGCTCCATTGCCTTCACACCCCTTTTAATTTCATCTTGTAATCCACTAATGAAACAATCTAGAATAGCTTCGGAGCTTAATCCATCCACACGATTCACTAAGGCAATAAATTCCATATAAAATTCACTCACAAATGTAGATTGAGATAATTTAAACAAGGTAGCTCTAGGACAATCATAAGTTGATGGTCCAAAATCAAGTTTAAGAGCTCTGGTAAAAACTGGCCAAGATACTAGTGGGTTGGTTCTTTGCATCATTTGAAACCAAGGCACTACTTCACGATCTAGATGTACAGAAGCTATGATCAACCTATCTGCATCAGTTGTACCATAATAATCGAAAAATTGTTCTGCCTTAAATATCCAGTCCATAATATTGTTTCCATCAAAGCGAGGAAAATCTAATTTGACTGATCTCACCTGGAATGCAGGTTTTATTGTCTCTTTGTATGAGTTTGTTGCACCATGGGAAGACATACGCATGGCTTGTAGGCGCTGCAGAATCTGTGTCGTTGCATAATTGAGTTGTGAGATTTGCGACTGGTTTGACATTTGTATTGCTTCCATGCATTCCATATGGGCCTTGTTAGCACCTTCCAATCGCTCAATGTTATCATGGAATTCTGCATTGACCTGTGTGATGGCCTCAACATTTTTTTTAATTTTACAAAGATCTCTTTCATTCTCGTGTTGTCTGCCATGATGAAATGAAAGCACCAATAAAATGATTATAGTAAAAGTAATGGGACAATAATATTGCAGGGAAGGAATTTGTAATATTATAATAACTAGCTCTAGTTTTCCGTGAGAGAATTAGAGCTCTAGTACAGGGAATATGCAGAAAGAAGGCTAGTACAGAAGGAATAATCAGAGATAGATAGAGACAATTGTCATTACACACCCTATTACATTCCACTATTTTCTTATTTATTGCACTCCTGCAACTAACTTCCAACTAGGCCTTTTCTCTCTCTTATCGCGTCCCAATTCCACTTTCTCCGCAAGTTTGTTATTGATTCCTTCCTCTATGTGCGAGTCATCATTCTTGGCCTCACCTTCCTCACGTGCCTTGTCTTTCATTACATCTAACTCGTTACCTAGAGGTACTGGTTTTAATGCTAATGGTGAGAAAAAGAGGCAACGATTGGATGGAGTTTCAAAAACAATTTCCACTCTTAACGCTGAGTTAAATGTCATCAAGGAGTCTCATGTTGATTCTTTGCACCTGGACACCGTAAAAAAAGTGTGGATTTGAAAGGTGATTACTATGATCTTAATTTAGTTAACTTATTTTAATTTATTCCTTAACTAATTATATGTTTTAACTTACGTATAGGGAACCTATTCTTGCAAACGTTTCCTGGATACCCCAACTAGCCGAGTAGTGGGTGTTGGGAAAGTGCACAAGTTGGCCGATGTTATGCTACATAATGCACGTATCCCACGCTATCATGTGAAGGTCTCAATTGACATTGCAATCATTGATAATGTGTTGCTGCCAATTCCTCTCGATGAGGATATCTTCATAGTTGGAGGGTCTATAGGTACTTTTGTGGCTTGGCCAGTAGACCTTGTTGAAGTAATTCCTCCTAAGGTATGATTTTACACTTTATGCTTACTCATATTATATATATTGATCTATAATTGATATATTTTTATTGAATATTTTAGGAAATGTACATTCCACCCCCAATTGCACCCAAAAGTCTAAGCCATCTTCTGGGGATGTGAGCTCAAAGCCATCTACTAGGGATGTGAGCTCCAAAAAGACTACCAACTATTGTTCTCAGCTGATGGAGCATGTATAGAAGATGAGAGATGATATGATAATTATATCAATTTCTAGGGAAGTCACAGAGATAATGTTTATGAATACGTTGGCATGAGTGAAGTCCGGGATGTATATAAATGTGATTGTATATGTGTAAGTGTTGTATGTATATATATGAGGTAAATTATGTTTTCTTAACTTCTCACATTTGCATGGTGGTGTGTTATAATTAATTAACATTTGTTTTATATATATTAGGCACTTGTATGAAATTTTTATTAAGGTAAATAAGAAAAAAGTGATGTTCATATCTCTAAACCTTACCGCTTTGATGTCGCACGAAAAAATGAGATTGGGGAAAAACATAATGGATTACAGATAATCTCATCCATCATAAAGAAGATCTAGATTTATTTCTTGCACCTTTTAATATCAGGGGAGCATTTTGTAATTGTCTTTTATATTTCTTTCTTTAGTATGTTTGTTGTGCATTGAAGCACATGGAGCATTTGCTGCTTCGTTCATATTTCTTTCTTTAGAATATTTCTTTCACGGATCAATCAATGCATTCATCACCCATGATTAGAGATGGCAAAACGGGCATTGCCCGTGGGCGCGCCCGCATAGCCCGCATTTTTTGCGGGCATGACAGAGAAGTTTTGCCCATTTGCCCATTTTGTCCGACCTGTTTTGCCCACTAAGTTTGCGAGCATTTCCGTTGGGCATGCGGGCGGCCCGCAAGTGGCCTATAAACATAATTTAAGGAAAAAGTAAATTTTTTTTAAATAAGTTATGATGTAATGTGATTTTTAATCCCTATAAAATTGTAATCTAATGTGATTTATTAAATTTCATATAAAATATCAAAAATTTTGTTAATTTTTTATCTTCAACTACTTTATTTAATTTAATTTCATTTATTATTCGATTTTTTTTTATTTTTTTAAAATTATTTAACAATGCCCGCGGGCCGTCTGCAAGCCCGTTAGCCCATTTTAAAACGAGCAGGACATTGAATTTTTTCCGTTAACCAATGCGAGCTTGCCCGCGCCCGCTTAAATTTTTGCGGGCATTTGCGGGCGCAGGCTAAACGGGCCAGGCGGTCTGCTTTGCCATCTCGACCCATGACATCTACTTCGGTTTGATCTGCAAAAAGTGCAATTCAGTTATAAGAGTGTAACACATATATAAGCTGGATGTGACATCGATCCGATTAATTCCTTTGGAAATAAACATATTAATTCCATGAATCAGGCTAATAAATGAAGCAGCAAAAGCTCCAAATTTCCTTAAATCACAACATTTGTCAAGATGATGCTAACAGGACGAGGCTTTCATGTGATGATAACCACAACTCTTTTGTCACGTCTAGTGGCAGTATAAGAAACATAAATAAAAAACACATGCACCATCTCCTTACGCCCATTGGGGAAAGTGTCTATAAGAAGCTACGAAAAAATTAGGGATAGAGAATGCAAATCAGAAGAACATAGAACTAGCGGAAAAAATAAAACAGAAAATGCAATATCACACAGTTCGGGCGCTTACCTTTTTCTGCAAAGTATGGTGATCAAAGTGGGGATGGTGTTATCTCTCTTGAGGTCAACTAATGGCCACTTTAGCGTTGGTGTCCTCCCAAAGGCACCTGAAGGTTACTAGGGACCGGAACAGAGCACATTGATAAAATTTTTGGTGTTGTTCCTACAAGGAGATGTCAAAGATCAAGCAGTTACACTTCTAATTATGAATCAACAATAACTGGGCAGCCTTAAAAACCAGAGAATAATCCAGAAGTCCCTTCAGTTACACAAATAATAAGTAGACAACCAGGAAGTTTATGTGAAAGGCAAACTAGAAAAATCTCTCGACAGTTACATGTGCATAATCAGTATCAATTAGCAATGATGGCCAGAATAAATCAAAATAAACAGTCCATTTATGACTCACATTGGGCAGCCTAGGAGCCAATCATTAGATAACATTCTTGGCAATTCAAAAGGCTCACATAGAGCACCAGAAGTCTATATAAGAACACATACATTACAGAGAAAAGGGAGAGATTACAATCCAAAGAGT
This sequence comes from Lupinus angustifolius, assembly GCF_001865875.1. Classification (NCBI taxonomy): domain Eukaryota; kingdom Viridiplantae; phylum Streptophyta; class Magnoliopsida; order Fabales; family Fabaceae; genus Lupinus; species Lupinus angustifolius. The sequence continues at coordinate 9,882,625 of NC_032026.1, read as the reverse complement.
TTTTAGAGAGAACACCCAACAACAGAGAAAAAAAACATCCATAAAAATAAAGAGATTATCCAGAATTCGCATGCATATACACTACAACATAGAAAAGGAGAGTATGTTGATCATGCATAATACATAATATCGAGAGAGATACAATTATCACAAAGGGATCAATGAGCACACATAGAAGAATAAAAAGTAGAGGAGAATTGCAGACCGAAAGATATATCTGAATTGCTTAAGCTATAGGCTTCATCTTCAGAAGTGGTTCTTGGGTGTAACTCTCTACACCATCATTCTCGGCAGGAACCTAAAGGAGAGAAAGGAAAGTGGAATACGCTGAAAGTGAGCACAAGTTTAGAGGTAATACAGTAAACGATACAATCGAACCAAATTGCTACCTAAGGTTAGCACTAAAACTCCATATCCAAATTTTGTGATTTTTGTGGTTTATGTGTTAATATCATTATTTTGTTTACTGTTCCTGCACTTAAAAAATATCAACATGCAACATACATTTTTGTGGTATAATATCTTCTCTTGGTTGCATTTATCTGACATGTTGCAGTCAATTGCCAATGATTCAAAACTAAAACAACAACTATTGCGCCCTGATTTTCGGCTGCACGATCTCATTAGAGTCGCCACTACATTTTTTTCAGTTAAATATGTAGAAAAATATTTTGGCCCAATGGTATTGGGCCTTGGACTTTGATATCCAAGTTCGGGAGTTGATTACACACTAGGGAAGGTATTAGCACCTCAGTTGCCCGTTTTAATGGTACATTATATTTTTACCAAAAAAACTTTATTTTTACCGCATTAGTGCTATTTATTCATGATGCATCTCTTTTTAACACAATTTTAGCTAATAAGTGATCATTAAATCACTTAATAATCATCCATAAAGTCTCTTTAAAAAAGTGAAACGAATATGGGTTGAATCCATGACATCATGGGATTATTAATTATTCCCTTTATCAATCCATATTATTTTTTGGAAACAAATTGTTGGGAGAGAATAAAACCCATTAAATGGTAATGGATTTAATTAAAACTCTTCTTGAAATTCAAATTTGAAATATATTGTGTGGGGTTATTAAGCCAAAAAAACATTTTTATTTGTTTATATAGTTTTTTGAAAAAATGTATTTTGGGCCGAACAAAATTGGATATTCACAGCTGCCCCTCTTTACTTGTTACTTATTTGACATTATGCAAACTGAAGTTTGGGGCGTTGTCCTGATAAGTAACTCGTAAAGAAACGAATGCTGGTTTTGTTGAGGCTCAAAATACATTTTTGTTGGTGAGATAAAGAGCAAGGTATGAAAGATTTTGTTTGAGGTCATCAAGCACGAAGCCCTCAAATTTTAAAAGTCAGCCACATAGCCTAGAAAGATTGACTTCGAGGTCGTCAAGCACGGAGCCCTCAAATTTTAAAAGGTCAGGCACGAGGCATGCAAAGATTGACTTCGAGGTCATCAAACACGAGGTCCTCGAAGACACAATTTGAGGTCATCAAACACGGGGCCCTCAAATTTTAAAATGTTAGGCACAGAGCCTAGAAGATTGACTTCGAGGTCGTCAAGCACGAGGTCCTCGAAGGCATAATTTGAGGTCGTCAAGCATGGGCCCCTCAAATTTTAAAAGGTTAGGCACAGAGCTTGAAAGGATTAACTTCGAGGTCGTCAAGCACGGGGTCCTCGAATGCACAATTTGAGGTCGTCAAGCATTGGGTCCTCAAATTTTAGAAGTTCAGGCATGAAGCATGGAAAGATTGACTTCGAGGTCATCAACCACGAGGTCCTCGAAGGAACAATTTGAGTTCGTCAAGCACGGGCCCCTCAAATTTTAAAAGGTAAGGAATGAGCCTGGAAAAGTTGACTTCGAGGTCGTCAAGCACGGGGTCCTCGAAGGCACAATTTGAGGTTGTCAAGGAAGGGGCCCTCAAATTTTAAAAGGTCAGACACGTAGCCTGGAAAGATTGACTTCGAGGTCGTCAAGCACGGGGTCCTCGAAGGCATAATTTGAGGTCATCAAGCACGATGCCCTCAAATTTTAAAAGGTCAGGCACGAAGCCTGGAGAGATTGACTTCGAGGTCGTCAAACACGGGGTCCTCAAAGGCACAATTTGAGGTCGTCAAGCACGGGCCCCTCAAATTTTAAAAGGTTAGGCATGGAGCCTAGAAAGATTGGCTTCGAGGTCGTCAAGTACAGGGTCTTCGAAGGCACAATTTGAGGTTGTCAAGCATGGGGTCCTCAAAGGCACAATTTTGCAATGGTTCATATGAAAAGTATAATTGTATAATTGTTTGGATATGTGTGCATGAAGTATACGTTGATGTTTATATTGTAATGATGAATTTGACTATGTATTGATTGACATGAGTGTGCATAATGATGTTTTTGATGCATGAGAGGTGGTTGATGTTTAACATAAGAAAATTAGGAATTTGACTATGAATTGTGTATACATGAATTTTATGTTGATGTTTTTATGATTAAAGTGAGTATGTATTGACTTGAATATTAATATTGTGAATACCCAATTTTGTCCGGCCCAAAAATACTTCAAAAACCAAAATTTCAATAAATATTTTTGATACAAATTTCATCAACTCAAATATATATTTTATGTGAATCCGATTAGATTCTATGAATTAACTTTTGTTAGAAAAGGGGTAATCAAATCAAATAAATGAATTGATCAGCATTTAATGAATTTTATTTCAATTGATTCCAAAGAAAATTATTTCCAGCAAATAAAGAGATAAAGGAGATATGAATATTTAATGAATGATCAATTTGAATGACAAATAAGATAAAATATTTTCGTGATCATTATTGAAATTTGAATTTTGAATATTGAAGGCCATGAGAATAAAATCAAATATTTGTAATTCGAGCTTTAATAATCATTATTATGGAGATTTGAATTTTGAAAAGATTTGGGTGTTGATTGATTTTTTTTGAAATTTTGTCATGTGCTGGAATTAAATACATTGATTGAATATGAAAATTTGGCTATTAAAACTTGCATTTAAGTGTGATAAAAATCAGATTGGGAATTAGAAAAAAAATCATAATCCCTTAATGTTCTCCTAGGAATTAATTGGTGTTCATATGGTTTTGGCTATAAATAGATGTGGTTTTCCCTTAAAAGACTGGGGAGAAAGCCAGAAATGCTCATACCATTTTTTTCTTTCCTAACGGATCCACAATCCCCCTAAACATCATCTTCCATACACAAAATCTCTCATCCACAACAACCACAAAATCTACTACATCACAACAATCCTCTCAATCAAAAAAATTCATTTTCAATCATTTCTCTCTTCTCTAGACATTATCTTTCACACATATTCATCCAACCCAAAACCAAGAAATCCACAATAATTCAAGATCTCTAATACACAAGAACACCGTCCAAAAAAATGAGAAAAAATACAAAGAAACTCAAGAGGAATTATAATTGCATTAGTATACATTGTAGAGAAGTTTCATATACATGTCCAAAGTGATGTCTCTGAGTCTGTCCTACACAAAGTCTCTACCTCCATTATATGTCTGTTTGCATTGGTTAGCCTTTTTTGCACCTTTTCCGTGTTGCAACATTTCATTGTTGTTGGATTCACTATGAGAGGTATGTAATTTTCATTACTTTCTTGTATAGTTGTTTTATTTTTGTTATCAATAATTGCATTAGTAATAATAATTATCACGATTGTAACATATAATTATAACTACATCAAAAAGGTAAATGCATAAACAATACACTCTTTGTATACATACTACAACATTTTTTTAATAAATATTTAGTTTTGAAGCAAAATATGTAATTAATTAGTTTCTCATTATATATCAAT
>NC_032026.1:9860199-9878764 GCF_001865875.1 Lupinus angustifolius | reverse complement strand
TTTAAAACATATTAAAAAAAACAAAAACAACAAGCATTCATGAGTCAACAAAAAAATGAAATAATATTTAACGCAGATTGTAAGGTATGATGCGGTGTCGGACGTAAGGGCTACACTTCACTTCCTTATGATTAATAGGACTAGTTATATTTTCACGTCTTAAAAAGATTTTATTTTTTAAAGAAATAAAAAAATTCAAATTTCTTAACCAAGTTTTAATATGAGATGCGGTATTGGACGTAAGGGCTATGCTTCGCTCATATCTTTTTTTCAAAAAAAGAATTTAAACTTTACTATTTTTAATAAATAAAATTAACCCAACCAAATAAACTTTTTCTATCTAAAGAACTATGTAAGCCTTGATTCCCTTAATAGGGATACGTAGGACCGGGGTCATTCTTGTCAGACACAATAATAAAAACAATTTTTTTTCTTCACAATAATTAATTAATTAATCACACAATTAAATAAAATAATAATAACACAATTAATAATTCATGCAATATAATAGGGTACCATTCAAACGGGAAACGAGGGTGCTAATACCTTCCCTAGGGTGTATCGACTCCCGAACATGGATATCAAAGTCCAAGGCCCAATGTGATTGGGCCAAAATATTTTTCTACATTTTTTGTTTGAAAAAAATGTAGTGGCGACTCTAATGAGGTCATGCAGCCGAAAATCAGGGCGCGACAAATATGATTTAATGTATGTATGTCTTGTATATGCATTGTTTGTATGTCATGCTTTGTTTGATGCTATTATTTTTACGTATATGCATTGTTTGATACTATTATGTCATGTATATGCATTATTTGATTAATGTGAATATGCAATGTTTGATGTTATTATGAGAGTACTTGTTTTGTGTCATGTATGATATATATCTTATATGCTTTTGGAGTGTAATGGAATGAGAGGTAAGACTGATGCACAAACAGTCTAATGTATTATTCATGATTTAATTTTATATTTTTCGGATGAAAGTCATAAACTTTTGCAGACTCGACTGAATCGACCCTTGAAGCATGCTATTGTTTGGTACCATAACTTTTCACCCATCAAGATTTGCCCTAGTTTAGCTGAAGATGCCTTTCTCTTAAGGTGATCCATAAAATTACCGTAGTATAATCTTGAGGATAGTGAGTAAACTCAGTCATACTACCCTAGTGTAGGTTGGCTAAGGAATTTTTTCCAAAGCGTTGATATTATATGTAACAACAAAAACTACCACAATATGCATATTTTGATATCTTGTCTTCATTCAGGTGGTTATTGTTTATAAATTTCCGCAATTTGGATGATCGATGATGTGTAATAGTAATACTTCGCTTTAAGGGTGTTCATTTAATTTTCCCAATTTTTGCCTAGAATACCTTATGCAGGAATCTGTCAGGAATTCTCTCATGTTATTGTGATCCCAAGTCACTTTTGGAGGTTTCTGACTTAGAATTGTTCTTCTTTTCCTAGGTTGTCCATATGGATTTTCAACCTAGCACTCTTTTTTGTTGTTTTGTTTTTGTGTTTTGAACACCCTCAAATGTGGTGATTTGACTTGATAGGGAGCAAAAGACTTATATGAGTCGTTGTTGAAGTTGTTCTTGAAGGTAATAACTTAAGATCCTTCCTCTTCTTGGTTGAGAGATTCTGACTTTTTGTGATGCAATCAACTTACAGAGCCATAGGAAGTCACTTCACCATTGCCCTAGTTTTAATTTTTTTTATAATAATTTTCCAATAGCAAATGAGATGATCCAAAAAACTGCTACAAATTTGGACTTCTTATAATATTCTATAGATAATGGGATCAACTCAAAAACTGCCACGATATGAGATATTAATAATTATTCTTCACTTTCAATTGTGCTGGTGGGCTTAGATTGGAAAGCCTTAGGCCATGAAACATCTCAAAATCTGCCCCAGTTTGAGAGGCTCCCACTTTTCCTTTTCATACTCCATATTTCACGAATAAATCTTTAAAAAGAAATACTAAAACAATGATCATAAAAACTTTGGAAAATGTTTGGGCTATGAGTGGTGATATGGTGGTGATGATGATATGATTTAATTTGTGTTTGACGCTGTGAGTGGTGATGAGGTGTAGATAATATCGAGAAAATGATTTTAACTCTATGCATTAAAGATGAGATATTTTTATCATAATTGATGAGTTTTCTGGAGTCGGCAATTTTTTGTCATGATGTGCATCTTATGCAAATAAGTCTTCAACAAGGTCTTTCTAAGCTTGTATCGTGGCTAAGCTAAGGGGTTTGAAGAAAAGGATATATGGCTCAAAACATGTGTTTCCTATACCCACCTTCCGTCTTTCTTCTTTTTCCTATTTTTCAATAGTTTTCTAGCATGACATTCAACAATTAAAGGAATTTTCCACGTCGTAATAAGGATGACCTAAGATGTAGGCGGAAATTTTCTATGAAATGTTCCCTTTGTGATCACTGATATCACACTTTTGCCATAACTTTTGCCTGAGATATTAATTGTAGATTCTCAACAGGTTTTTTCTCTACACAATTTTTCACGTTTTTGCACTTTAAGTTAAGAACATTCCTTATATTATTTTATCGCTCAGTCACATGAGCGATGTTAAAGAATGCATTATCTTCCTTAATATAATCGAATGTCAAGGAAAACGATTGAAAAGCTATCCTCCCCAGGTTATTGACATATTGAGGGTTATTCAAAAATCATCTCCTTTCATGATGTCTAGGCTCAAATGAGGTGACTAGGGATATCTTCTTAATGTTTGAGAGTTAACAAAAAATGCCTTGTGTCATCGAACATATCTTACTAAAAATGGCCATCATTTTGTGTTTTATATTTGCATCATCCTCATTTTATTTTTAAATCAAATATCTCATATTAATGCGTGAATTAATTTTATTTGGGTTTATTTTGTGGTGTTTTTCCCGGTTAATATGACTGGTAGAGTGTAGTGTATGACGGGGTGTGATATGGTGAAATTTGCATGATCAATGCATTAATACATGCTCGTTAAAAAAACATGCATTTGAAATTAAATATTTATTCATAAATAAAGGAAACACACGTAAGTGTGAGATGAATGTGGCCTTGAGTCGGTCTTCAAATGAGAATTTAATGGGTCTCCAACTTTAGTTAGGGTTGGAGGTGATGCATTATCTCGTGTGACAAGTGTAGCTTATGTGGTCTTGATCACGAAATGGTTGTTCTCTATCTTCTTGAATATTATTTGTTTCAATAGTGATTGCTTTCAGTCGAGTCTAACAATAATATTCTTAAAACCAACTATTTAATTGATGAGTTCCCTTATTAATGTGATCATGAAATGCATGTAGAAAAATGATTTTTATTGATGCAGAATGTACATGAAGTGAATATTTTATTTTTATTTTTCTATCATGTTATATGGATTCAAATGCAACTTGATGCATGAAATGCGAGTAATGCTGACGTTGAGCCTATACTACTAAAACATATATGACATGCATGATGATGCATTTGATTTATGTTGGGATATATGACTGATGCGAGACAAATATTTTTGAAGCATACAATGCATGAGATATTGCAATGGAATGCATGCAATTTTATTTTTTAGTACATGAGACTCTTAGATAAAGAAATTTTTGATGTATATGATTTTAAATGCATGAAGTCTATGAAAAAAAAATTTATATGAAAAGGTTTGCGATGATGAATGCAATGATATGGTAAGTTATGAGATTTTATAATAATGTATGAAATAAAATGTTTGAATAATTTTTTTTACGAATGTATGAATAAATGAATAGGTGAGTGTATATGAATGATGTGTTTATTTTTTAAAGTGTATGAATGAATGCATAATTGAATGAATGAAATAATTTCTCATTTTGAATGCCTGGATGTCAACCAATGAGATTTTTTTATTTTTAAATGCAATGAATGAATACATAAGTCAATTAATGAATATTTTTATTTTTGAATGCAATGAATGAATGCATAAGTCAATGAATGAAGATTTTATTCGTGAACATAATTAATAAATGTATTAGTGAATTAATGAAGATTTTATTCTTGAATGTAATGAATAAATGCAAGAGTCAATTAATGAAGATTTTTTTAATTTTTGAATCCAATAGATAAATGCAAAAGTCAATCATTGAAAGTTTTATTCTTGAATGAATGCACAAATGAATTAGTGTTTGAATAATATATTTTTGGATGCATGTATGCATTTAGTATCATAGATATAGTATACTTAATAGGGTTTATAGGTTATCTAAGACCATAACCCTAGGGTAGGGATATAAGACATTTATATAAAATATCTTATAGGGTCTGCTTATAATGTACCCAAATTGCATCTAATCACAAAGAGAGGAAACCCAAATACCCTAGGGATTACAAGTGAGGCATGTAGTCCACACCGGTAAGGCCCACGATATTTGGTAACAACCTGGGTGGTTTGATCATGTCAATGTAAGTGAAGCTCAAAGTCCTCACCGACAAGGCGGATGACCCTTCTAATCTAATGTTCTGGTATAAAGCATATATTTATGCTAATATGATAATGTATTGTAAAGGATAACAATAAAATAAAATAAAAAATAAAAATAAAAATAAAAAATCATGCATTAAATTTTTATGGGCATGACACTCTTAAGAAAAATCCTCAATGGAGTCGCCAGATGTCGCGCCCCGATTTTTGGCTGCACGACCTCATTAAGTCACCATTACATTTTTTCAGTCAAAAATGTAGAAAAATCTTTTGGCCCAATGGTATTTGACCTTGGACTTTGATATCCAGGTTCGGGAGTCGATTACACATTAGGGAAAGTATTAACGCCCCAGTTGTCCGTTTGAACGGTACCCTATTATATTGCATGAATTATTAATTGTGCTATTATTATATTTTTACCAAAAAAAAAAACTTTATTTCATTATTATGTCTGACAAGAGTGATATTGGTCCTACGTATCCCCTTTATGGAAATCAAGACTACGTGGTTCTTTGGGTAGAAAAAGTTTGTTTGTTAGGTTGATTTTATTTCTTAAAAGAAATAACGTTTAAATTACTTATTTTTTAAAATGAGTGAAGCATAGCCCTTACGACCGTAACCACATCTCATATTAAAACTTAGTTAAGAAATTCTTTTTTTTGTTTTTTATTTAAAAACCCCATTTTCTTAATATGAGCGAAAAATAGCCCTTACATCTGATATCGTATCTCATATCCTAAAATTATGGTAGTGTGATTTTAATATTTTTACAAATACATTAATTATATGACTTATCATTAACAAATTTTATTATACACTAGTGTGTACAGGCACTTCGTGCCTACCGGCGAATATTATGTGATAGAATATTGTATGATACTACATATTCAATATTTATAAATTTCATTTTTTGAATTAAAATGTATTTATTGTGTTCGGTGTACTTTATATTATATTTTTGTGTGTTTATGATAATGTTTAATTTAAGGTGAGATATATGATTAATTAATGTATTGTGGTAGTTGCTTAGGATTATATAATTTTTTTGTAAAAATTAAATAATATTAAGGGCAATATAGGAAATGAAAATTACATCATGAGAGAAGTTATTTCAAGTTTTGGCTTTATATATAGTATACATATAGATGAAAAAGAGTAGAGGTGATGAATAAAAAATTTAGATACATGTAAGAAATTGAACTTACCTGCACACATGAATCAACATATATTAATTGGGAATGAAGACTTACAACTGGAGAGAATGTCTAGACCAACTCAATACCTCCATGTATGCGTTGGACCCGTATGATTCTAATGACTCAACAATTATTCTTAAGGCTCAATGAGAGTATACGATATTTTGCATTGTTAGATGATGGTTATGGTTTTTGGTTGTGTAATTTTTGGTGTGATGATTTTGGATTGTTGTGTGAAAGATAATGTAGAGGGTAAAAAATGATTGATGAATGAATTTTTTTATTATTGTGTAGGAGATTTTGAGGTTGGTGCGGATGAGAAATTTTGATGTTATTGTGGATGAGAGATTTTGTGTATGGAAGATAATGTTTAGGGGGACTTTTTCCAACCTTTTCTTTATTTGGTGAAGCATTCTATTTATAAGCTAGGTATTTTAGCATATGCTTAAATCAAATGCAATCTCTTAATTAATTCAAAGGAGAGAAAAAAATGAAACTTGATATTTTCCTATTACAAAGAATCTTCAAGATATGATTTTCATCATTATGGCCCAATATTTGAAAATTCAAACATAATCAATAATTAAGAAAATGAATCTACAATATTTTTTATTTTGGAACCCTAAAAAATGCCATTTTTGGTAAAAATTCTCAAACAATTTTCTTAAAAAAGTCTAAAATTATTTAACCCACATATGTATAGGAATAATAAATTTTTGGACTCTAAAATACTTAAAAGTGACTTAAAAACAAGATTTGGTTTCAATTTTCATATAACCCTTATAAAAGCATTATTTTTGTAGGGTCGTAAAATTTATTTTTTATCTTCTTATTTTTACCGCATTAGTGCTATTTATTCATGATGCATATCTTTTTAACACAATTTTAGCTAATAAGGGATCATTAAATCACTTAATAATCATCCAAAATTTCTCTTTAAAAAAGTGAAATGAATATGGGTTAAATCCATGACATCATGGGATTATTAATTATTCCCTTTATCAATCCATATTATTTTTTGGAAACAAATTGTTGGGAGAGAATAAAACCCATTAAATGGTAATGGATTTAATTAAAACTCTTCTTGAAATTCAAATTTGAAATATATTGTGTGGGGTTATTAAGCCAAAAAAATATTTTTATTTGTTTATAATTTTTTTTATAAAAAATGTATTTTGGGCCGGACAAGATTGGGTATTCACAACAACCAAAAAAAATGTACATCATTTTTAATGAAAGGTAATGCATATATGTTTATATAACTGAATCAAAATAACAGTAAACAAAAATGAGGTAGATCATTAAAGTGATGATGATGGAAATAATGCATCAGAATGACCTTGAACTAAAATAATGCAATTCACTTCCGGATTAACGTTAACCCATACACGTTTTTGTTATACATATCACCAATCAAATAGCGTATTCAATAAAAGATAAGTAAAGATCAATAAAAGGGATTTAGTCCCTTACCAATTTCCCTCGTCCCTGCTGATTCTATGATCCGGGGATAGGATCCAAAACCCAATTCAATACATGAGGTGGTGCAAGAGTGAGGAGAAGAAGGAGATGATTTAGGATTCCATTCCCTCTTTCAACCCCATTCACGTTTAGTCTCAATGTTTAAAGCAACCCATTTTTCTATATTTATCTACTTATTGCTTAATTCTTTCATTATTCTTTGCCTTTTATTTTTATTTTTTTATTTCAATTTATTCTTTTATTTAGCCTATGATGTTATGTCTTTATGTAGGCCATTAATCCACTCAAATGGTGTATAAGCCTATTAAGTCTTTTCACTAATCATTAAATAATAAATATTTATTTCTCTTTTACAATATGTTAATAGCTCTAAAATATTCATGAAACATCTTAAAAGTTTTAATGGGATTTTTATAGTGATGTTATGGTTCGAGTCATTTCTAACTCCCCTAAAAATGAGGATAAGGTCTATGACCAACACTGTTTCTAAACTATTTGTTTCATTGAATCAAAACAATTATATATTTTAAAAAATTTCAAATTAATCAATTCAATAAACCAATACGTCGAAACCTATCAGTATTTTCCAAATTACTAACAATCAACCAAAGTAGCTAAACAATTTTCGAACTAGAACTACGTAGTCTTGATTTCCCAGTTTCACCTGGGGATACGTAGGAGCAAGATAACCTCTTGTCAGATGCAAATATAAAAGTAAAGATACTTTGTTTTACTAATTGAATTTTAAATGAATAATTTTTAAGGGGTATAAAAGTCCATGTGATTAGCGAGGGTACCGTTTTAATACGGCCGAACGGGGTGCTAATACCTTTCCCGATCTATAATCAACTCCCGAGTTCAAAATATCTGTTTAAAGACCAAATTATCCTAATCGGGCATTAAGAGAGTTTTCTATGTTTTAACCGCAAAAAACGTAGTTCTTGTAATATTGAATTATTATCTTCTTTTATTGGTGTCTATTTTTTGGTGTTATTTTTATAATATTGAATTATTATCTTCTTTTATTATCTGTAAGTTCTTGTGATTGTATTTGCAGCTTATTGGGGTGGGAATTTTCTAAAGGTTTGTATGCTTCCTCACACACTAACATTATACACTTGAGTTTGCACACATGTTTATCCTGAACCCGAGTATTAGTGATTAGGATTTGAGATAGAAGGAACATATGCTTTGCCGATAAGTGACCTCGAGTGACATCTGGTATTGGCAGAATGGACCACCCAAATCATTTCCGGTATCATGAGTTAGCAGCTTGGAGGGCTCGATCCTTCTCGTTTTTAACCTATGATATTTGGGTTCCTTTCTTTCGGGATTGGATGTGATATGGTAACCTAGAAGTCTAGAGCTTTCACCGAGTCCACTTTAGACAAAATCTAGTACATCACCGTAGGATGTAACCTATAGACATTCCAAAAATCTCATGTAGGACATATCTTATTTAGGACACAAGAAGCAAACCACTTCTGTCATTTATTATTTACAATCATAAAGTGGGATGCATGTCATAAATGGCTAGTTCTTTCAGCATTCTCGCCAATGGGCTTAACGTCCTAAGGGATGATTTTCATGTCATACATGCTCGTTGATGGGCTTAAACACCCTAGAGACATAATCCATATCATATTAGGCAATTCGGGGTTATCTCATTTAACTCCATGTTGCAATCATTCATATCATACCCATTAATGGGCTCCATGTCCTAGGGATGCAATAATAATATAGTAAATATTCATCACATTTAATTATATTTAAGGTTATACTACCCCCAAATAGGGACCACTATCCTAGGGGGTATGCATCATACATATCATTCATTCATGCATTCATTCATGCATTCTTTCATTCAGTTATTTAACACCTTTACAATTATCATTCTTTTCAGATTCTTTTGTCGCAGAGAAAATTGGTATGGTAAGACATGGAGACCGATTCTCAAATTGTGGGTTATGTCAGTATTCTGTCAATGACGAAATGAGTAAGAGTGGAGTTACAAGTTGTTGATGTGAGTTGTCTAATAGATCTAGTCCCCAAGATCCCTCAAGAGGTTTAGGATCAGTTGGCTAGAGAGTATGGAAGATTGTCCGACCTTCTTTTCATCACACTTGATACAGAGACCTTAAAGGCCATGTGGGATATGATCTAATACTTGAATACTACTCTACATGTCTTTGAATTCCCGAATGTAGATGCATCCCCAACTGTGGAAGAATATGAAGTTCTCCTTGATATCAGTTCATCCAACGTTGATATCGAATCATCAAGCAGGCTCAAATTGTATCAGTATAGTGATAATCAGAATGTCACATAGGATTATATCGAGAAGCTGATTGGGGTACGTCCAGGTCCAAACTAGATAATCCAGCAAGGAGAAATTTATGGGCTAAAGACTACCTTTTTGAAGAAATATATTGTCAAAATAATTGAGCAAGGAAATTGGGAGTTATTCAAACCCGCATTTACATTAAGTGTATATGGTTTGGTCTTATTTCCTTTTGTCTATGATATGGTAGACCAAGCAAAAATTGATGTCTTCGCCAAAGTCAAGAGATTCAGAGTTAATCCAGTACTAGCAGTTATTGTAGAGACTATCTTGTCGTTTCAAAGGCGTCATGAAAAAGGTTTCCACAAAGTTCGATGTTGTGTGCATTTGCTCTATGTATGGATGGTTACCCGATTTGTGCATCACCAATACCTAGATTGGAGCAAATACCCTATGCGTAGGTTCAGAAACATTGCGATGAAAACCTATACAATTGTCTGGTTGGAAGAAACTTTTCAAAGAAGTAACCCCTAGGAAATTTGGGACAAAGTGTTGCTTGTATGATAAACACCATGCGAAAATGTACTCATGTGGAGTATATACAAACATGATTTTGATGGGCCCTCAGAGATGCATCTCTTTTACCTCAGCCCTTGTACTTGGACAACTGAAATGGGGAATGAATCATGTACCTTAAGAAAAGCTGCAAGGAACTACGATATGGTATAAAGATGAAGAAACCACTAAGGATGTTCTCATTTCAGTTAGGAATGCTCTGAAAAATATTCATCTATGCGGGAAGAATGAACTTGGAGAGCATCAAGCCTACTACACTGAAGAATATAAAAGGTGGAGGAACGATAGAATGAAATCTTATATTAATTAGTCAGAACAAGCTTCTAGAAGCCAAGCTGGAAGAGGCTCGAGATGAGATTGAAAAGTATAAACTGATTGTTGAAAAGCTTAACAAAACCGTCGCTGCCCAGAAAAATGAGGAAATTAGTTTGAAACAGGATTATGCTAGCATGTGCTCATCGTCCGATAAGTTCCGTCTAATCCGAGCTGGTAAAGAAAAAGATGAAAAAATAAATGAAATGATCAGAGTTGGAAGAGAGAAAGATGAAAGGATGGCTGATATGGCCGATCAACTTAAAGCCCGAGGGCGAGCCCTACATACTGCCCAACGGGATGTCCACACTCTGGAAGCAAAAATAGAAAATCTGCAGGCTAGCCAACAGGATAAGGGCCAAGCATAGGCTACCTTGAAAGAGTATCAGGAAGCCTTAATACGAGCTCGGAAGAGAGATGATCAACTGAATGTTGTGATGGAGGCTCATTATCAGGCGTTATCTGAGTCAAATCGTGACAAGACCCATCTTTCTAAACAAATGAAGAACCTCGAGAAAGCTTATGACGAGTTAGTAACCAAACAGCATGAGTGGTCATACAATTGGGAGAATATTCTCCTAGAGTACAAGTGGGACAAAGACAAATGAGAAGGAAGATGTAGGCAGATCATTGAGGGTCTTGGGAACTTTACAGATGATTAGCTAAGAACTTTTGATGACGCCCACCAACAAATGGAAATGTACCCCGAGACTGCGCTACGCCCAACCATGAGGGCCTTCTACGAAGCCTGTGACAAGTTGGCCTGGAAACTGAGGAAATGGAGGACTGCTGCGTCTGGAGAATGTTGAGTGTCTATGTAAAAACAAAAACAGAGAGAGAGAGAGAATAAAAGAAAATTGTAATCCTCATTATGAATATGAATAAAGATTTCTCATTTTCACGTAGTCTATCCAAATTATTATCTATACCAAAATTATCAGGGCTCATCTTATCTAATATGCAAGTAAAGGTCCTGACAGAGTAAAAACATCTTGTACTTAGATATAATCTTGGTATAAAACCTAGAGTTTCTTCTAACGAATGTTATCAACTATAAGTGGCTTTGTGGACTATGCTCCCAAATTACCAAATACACGGCAAGAGGTTCAATGATAGTAATCCACAATGAGAGATGAGCTTAGATGCAATCAAGGTCCGAAACCTAGAGCTTCCTTTGAGTATTGCCATCAACACAAGATAAGCTATCGGAGTACACCACGTAGTCGGCAAATGCGGCTCAAGATGTCTTACTATACCAAGCCTCTCGAAGATAGGGAATTCTTTTTTTTTTTCATTTTTCTATCATTTTTTTTTCAACTTTTATTTTTCAAATAAAAAGCAAGTTCAGTAATCATTGCGCCCCGACATCCTTACAACACCCGACTGAAAACAAAGATCACGGCCGACCAAGAATCTGCAATGGTTGGGAATCCTAAAGTAACTGAGCTGAAGGAACAAATAGCAACGATGATGAGAATAATGGTAGCCATGCAGTAGGAGATGGAATATGGGAATTCTTCTACATCAGATAAGCGAGCTCAATCCACACACGATGCTAATGAAGGAGGGCACAAACAACACGGAAACACCTCTCCAAATAAGGAAGACACACAACACATGAACCAATATGATCCTGACGAGGATCCTAACTACCATCATCCTAAGAATGACAAAAGCCCCTTCAGGTAGAATGCAGACCATCAAGCTGGTAGGGACACTCAACGTGTTGATAAAAGGAAAGGAAAGGAGGAAGAAATATGGAACGTTATCATTGAAAGGCTCAAAGCTGTAGAAGAGGCTAATTGTCCCAATCTAAAGAATGCCTTTGAAATGTGCTTGGTCCCGGACATCATTCTTCCTCCTAAATTCAAGGTTCTAGAATTTGAGAAATATGATGGGATCACGTGCCCAAGGAGCCACCTTCACATGTACGCGCGGAAAATGTCGGCGTGCCATCATGATGATAAGCTGCTGATTCATTGCTTTCAAGACAGCCTTGCGGGGATTGCCACTTCGTGGTACATTCGCCTCGAGAGCAAGAACATTAAGACTTTCTTGGATCTTTCTAACGCCTTCATAAGGCAGTATAAGTTCAATGAGGAATCTGCACCTAATCGCACCAAGCTCCAAAACATGTCGAAAAAGGCAAGTGAATCCTTCAAAGAGTATGCACAGAGATGGAAGGGGGTTGCCTCACAAGTCTTGCCTCGTCTAGAGGAAGACGAACAAATCACTATCTTCATCAACACTCTCCCCAACCCTTTCTTCGACAAGATGAGTGGAAACAACATATGTGATTTCAATTCATTGATTAGAGTAGGAGACAGGATTGAGCAGAATATGAAGACTGGAAATATTGCTACCGAATAGACTAGAGAGTCCAAAAAGCCCAACTATATGAAGAAGAAGGAAGCTAAAGCCCATTTTGTAGCTGGAGAACCCCATAAGGCATCGAATAAGACAAACAACAATTCTCGTTCATATACACATCGCCCTCAACATAACCAGACACCCTACCAGCTGACCCAACAAAACACATACCAAACCCCATACCAGCCAGTATCCTACATTAACCATAATCGCCCACCACAAAATCCAACACCTCAATATAACCAACCACAACCCAACCAATATCAACCCCGACCACCTAGACCCAACTACCAACCAAACAACCTAACCCAAAACCATAATCCACCTGCACAATTCCAGACCCAAGAAAGAAGAATCTTTGACCCTATTCCCATGACATATGCCAAACTTTTCGCCACCCTGCAAGCAGAACGTAAACTAGCACCCATTCTGGGGAGAGTCCCAAACACTATGACCGTCTGGTACAACCCTAACGCTAGTTGTGCCTACCATTCTAGGGTAATAGGGCATTCTATCGAAGCTTGTAAAGCATTAAAGTACGGGGTGCCAGACCTTATTGATTCCAAATGGCTGAACTTCAAGGATGATACTCCCACTATCTCGACCAACCCTTTACCCAATCATGGGAACCATGGGATAAATGTCTTGGAGCAGGATGAGACAAGCATTATTGTTGACAAAGTGGAAGATATAAAGACACCATTGAGAGTCATATTTGCGGAGATGGGCAAACAAGGTTTGGTCGAGTGTGTGAAAGACAACCAATATGAAGATCGTGTATGTATGATGCATGGGACTACATACCACAATCTGGAGGGGTGTTATGAGTTCAAATTATTGATACAAAAATTGTTGGACTCTCAGTTGTTGATGATTGGGAGGAGAAAGGAATGTTCTGATGTTTGTGTCATTGAGAAGGACGAGGAAATTTTGAGTCTTGTAATTATAAGGAAGTTCGTACAGGTGTTCAACATACCTGCAGGCACCCCATCATATACAGCTCCGCTTCGATGGGTGCCTCATTTGAGAAACATGGAACATGTGATAGCAAGATGGCCGAGTTTGTTCCTATATCAATCAGATAAAGCCATCCCCTGGAAGTATAACGAGGAAGTCAGAAGATTACCAGTTCAAACAAATGAAGTTGTCAACCTGGATGGAGTACGAAACATGACAAGGAGTGGAAGGGTTTATAGCCCGGTCGAGATACCCAATAAAGTTGTTGATGCCTCTAAGGGCAGGGAGAAAGTTGATAAGCTAGTAGACACCAGTTCTGGAGTAGCACGGATTGAGCTACCTCTAATTGAGGTCGAAATGGAGGTCACATATGATGAGGCTTGTGAGTTCTTGTGATTCATCAGGCATAGTGAGTATCAAATAGTTGACCAATTGAGCCACACTTAGGCTAGGGTATCACTGTTGTCGTTAATAATGAATTCAGATGCCCACAGAAAGGTCCTGCTGAAAGTACTCAACCACGCTCACGTTGACCACGATATAAGTATAAGCAAATTGGACGGTATCATCAACAATATCATGGTCGATAACTTTATTTCTTTTAGTAGCCAAGAAATACTAAATGAGGGAACATGACACACTCGTCCTCTCCATATCTCCATCATGTGCAAATATTTTGTGATAAGAAGAGTATTAATAGATAACGGTGCCTCACTCAATGTGATAACCAAGAAGACGTTGTCCTAGTTACCAGTGGATGATTCAGCCATAGAACCCAGTTCGACGGTTGTCTAAGCCTTCGATGGAGCCCGACAGGATGTGCTGGGAGAAATTGAACTACTTGTGAAAATAGGGCCATGCACTTTCTAGGTCCTTTTTCAGGCCATGGATATCAATTTATCGTTTAGCTATTTGTTGGGAAGGTCATGGATACATTCCACCAGTGCCATACCTTCCTCGTTGCATCATAAAGTGAAGTTTATTGTGGAAGGCATGTTAA
This sequence comes from Lupinus angustifolius, assembly GCF_001865875.1. Taxonomy (NCBI): domain Eukaryota; kingdom Viridiplantae; phylum Streptophyta; class Magnoliopsida; order Fabales; family Fabaceae; genus Lupinus; species Lupinus angustifolius. Next base: position 9,864,110 of record NC_032026.1, on the reverse strand, counting down.
TAACCATCATGGGTGAAGAAGACATTCTTGTGTCCCAACTTAGTGATACCCCATACATAGAAGCTGATAGTGAAGCTTTAGAGTCTTCTTTCAGGGCATTGGAAATTGCAAGTGCTTCTTTTGATAGGGGAGGGTATCCTAAACTCAATCATCCACCCTCTAATGTCCCCATTAACATGGCCAGGGTCATGCTGAAAAAAAGGATTCCAGCCTGGAAAAGGCTTGGGGAGATATGGTTAGGGAATTGAAAATACCATAATCCTCCCTATTAATAATGGTCGATATGGGTTGGGCTATAAACCCAACAAAGCTTATGAGGCCCAACTGGAAGATGAGAAGAAGAAAAGTATGACTCCTCCGGGGCGTTACATATATGAGAGCAGAAGGATCCCCATTCCCCACATCAGCCATAATTTTGTGAGTGCAGGCTTCATAGAACAAAACTTGATTGCAATGGTGGGTGAAGGCTAGCCAGATGGTGGTTTCAGCCAGGTGTACCAATGCCCTCCAAGCATGGTATTGGACAATTGGACAAGAGAAGATGTTGCTAGCTGTATTTATGTTCCAAAGTAACTGTAAAATATTTTTGACATTTATGAACTTGTTTGATCACCATTTGCCTAGCCCTGGGCATTTGGATCTTTGTTAATAAGGGCATGTTTTTATCTTCATCAGTGTGATTTCTAATAAAACGAAGCATCACATTTCATTCCATTTCTTGTACGATTTTTATTTTCCGTCTAAACCAATCAATAAACCAACCTGATACAAACCACTAACCATAATGCAAATCTGACATCAAATCTATATCTAATGACATCGTTAATAATCACTTGCCAAATTTTGATCATCCAATAAATCAAGGAGATGAAGATGATAGTGACGAAGACTAGGAAACGTCCCCTGAATTGTTGAGATTAGTCGAACAGGAATGCCGGAAATTCAGCCTAATGGGGAACCCGTCTAATTGGTGAATCTGGGTTCAGAGGAGGAGAAAAAGGAGGTTCGGGTGGGCACAATCATGAATAGCATTGAGCAGTGAAAACTCATTGCACTTCTACATGAGTACAAGGTTATATTCACTTGGTCATATGAGGAGATGTCAGGTCTAAATCGGGACTTAGTGGAACATAAACTTCCACTAAAGCCGGACTCTAAGCCTGTAAAACAAAAACTACGGAGGATGAGGCCAGATGTCTCTTTGAGAGTTAAGGAGGAGGTGGAGAAATGGTTAGAAGCCAAGTTTGTGATAGTCTCTACATACCCTGAATGGGTGGCCAACATAGTTGCGGTGCCAAAGAAAGGAGGGAAGCTCTGGATATGTGTGGACTATAGAAACCTTAATCGAGCCAATCCAAAGGATGACTTTCTTGTTCCATACATCGATGTTCTAGTCGATAGCACGACCAACCATGCTTTATTCTCATTCATGGATGGATACTCCGGGTACCCCCAGATTAAGATGGCTCCAGAAGACATAGATAAGACCACCTTCATTACCCCATGTGGTACCTTCCGCTATCTGGTGATGCCATTCGGGTTAAAGAATGCTATGGCCACCTATTAAAGGGCCATGGTAGCCATTTTTCAGGATATGATGCACAAGGAGATCGATATCTATATCGACGATATCATTTGCAAATCTAAAGCATAAGAGGAGTATGTCGCCAATCTCCGAAAACTCTTTGAGAGATTGCGAAAGTATCAGCTCAAGTTGAACCCAACTAAATGCAGTTTTGGAGTGAAATCGGGCAAAGTCATGGGCTTTATTGTTAGTCAAAAAGGCATAACAGTTGACCATGAAAATACCAGAGCCATCATTGAGATGCCAGCTCCTCAGATAGAGAAAGAAATCAGAGGATTCTTGGGTCGACTAAACTATATCTCTCGATTTATCTCCCAACTAACTACAACTTGCGAACCCATATTCAAGTTATTGAGGAAGAATCAAGCTGTGAAATGGAATGAAGATTGTCAAACAGCGTTTGGCAAGATCAAATAATACTTGACAGAACCTTCGATATTAATGCCTCCAATCCCAGGCCGACCCCTAATCATGTATCTAATGGTGTTGGATGAGTCCATGGGTTGTTTTCTAGGACACCATGATGAATCAGGGAAGAAAGAGCAGATCATTTATAACCTGAGCAAGAAATTCACTGATTGTGAGAAGAGGTATTCTCTGCTGGAACGCACTTGTTGTGCCTTGGTTTGGGTTGCGCGTCGTCTTAGGCAATACATGTTGAGCCACACTACTTGGTTGGTATCTAAAATGGATCCGATTAAGTACATATTTGAGGAGCCTATTATGACGGGGAGAATTGCTAGATGAAGGGGAGAATTGCTAGTTGGCAGGTGCTATTATCCTAGTATGATATCATATATGTCACCCAAAAGGCCATAAAAGGAAGTGTCCTTGCTGATTATCTTGCTAGCCAACCGGTAAACAAAGGGGACTTGATGAATGAAGAATTCCCCGATGAAAGAATTATGGCGATATCTTCAAGCACTGAAATAGAAGAACATAGATGGACCCTGGTGTTCGACGGGGCTTCCAATATACTTAGACACGGGATAGGAGCAGTGTTGATCTCCCCAGAGAAAAAATTCATCCCGATTACAACTCGGTTATGCTTTGACTGCACAAACAACATCGTAGAGTATGAAGCACGTGCCTTGGGTTTGGAGGCCGCCTTGGAGCCAAGAATTAAGTCTATAGAAGTATTCAGAGACTCTGCTCTGGTGATTCATCAAATAAAAGGGCAATGGGAGACTAGAGACATTAAGTTGGTATCGTATAGAGATCATATCCAAAAATTAATCGAGCAATTCGAGCAAATAGATTTTTACCATATTCCAAGGGAGGATAATCGGTTGGCTGATGCCTTGGCGACTTTGTCATCCATGTTCAAGATAGATGGAAGGGAAATGCCATTTATCAGAATAGCAAGCAAAGATCAACCAACATACTGTTGTGAAATCGAATCTGAGTCTGATGGAAAGCCTTGGGATCATGACATAATGACATACCTCAAGAGCAAAGAGTATCCTCCCGAGGCCACGGAAAACGATAAAAGGACTCTACGAAGGCTAGCCATGGGTTTCTTTCTAAACGAAAATGTGTTGTACAAAAGAAACCATGATATGATGCTACTAAGATGTGTAGAAGCCAAAGAAGCAGGGAAAATCATCCAAGAGATACATGAAGAAATGAAATGACATAGACATATATCTATGTTAATTTATGGACCTAAACAACCAAGAAATGACATAGACATATATTTGGCTCCATTAATTGAAGACTTGAAGCAAATGTGGGAGACTGACACAAATGTATATTATGCGTATAAGGAAGATAGCTTCAACTTTAGGGTTTTGTTGTTCGGCATAATCAGTGATTTCCCTGCATATGGTAATCTGTCTGGATATAGTACAAAATGACATTTTTCAATGAGGTTGTAACACTATAATAAAAATGTCTTCCTTGGTCATCGTAGATTTTTGCCTACAGATCATCACTATCGACGATGGAGAAAAGCATTTGATAGAAACAATGAAGAAGGTCAATCCTTACAAGTGAGTTGTAGAAAAGGTCAATCTTCTTTGAATTGTCATATTGGAGTTCATTATATGTAAAATATTTCCTCAATTTTATGCATATTGAAAAAATGTGTTTGAATGTGTCCTTGGTACCTTACTCAATGTCTCTAGTAAGATCAAAGATGGCTTGAATGCAAGGTTGGACTTGGTTAGTATGGGAATAAGAAAGGAATTGGGGCCGATAATGAAGGGAAAACGTACATTTCTACCTCCAGCAACTTATACTTTGTCGAGGAAGGAGAAAATGGAATTTTGTAAATTTATTCATGGTGTTAAAGTTCCAGAAGGGTACTCTTCCAACATTCAGAACC
>NC_032026.1:9831487-9860099 GCF_001865875.1 Lupinus angustifolius | reverse complement strand
TTATCCTACACTGGTTACATGATTAATGGTTCACATTTTATACGAAAAAATAAGATGATCAAAGTAAATTGCAAAATAGTGGTGTGACTCTTGTTGCTCGAACTTTACACATGTCAAGTGCAAAAGATAGAAACCCAATATATGCGATTATGTCATACTTTGGAGTAATTGAACACATATGGGAATTGGATTACACAATCTTTAGGATGCCAGTTTTTTATTGTATGTGGGTTGATAACAACAATGGCTTCTGAGTTGATGAGTTAGGGTTCATGCAAGTGGATCTTAATAGGCCATGATATAAAGATGAGCCATTTATTATAGCATCACAAGTTCAACAAGTATTCTATGTTAGTGATCCAGCTGATATGAAATGGTTCATTGTTCTTTTAACTAACAAAATAATCGTCAATAATATTGATGACCAAGAATATGAAGATATTAATGAAGATGATCCTTTTTTGGGACATATCAGTCGCGTGAGAGCGGACCAACTACGGATAATGATTTATATTCAAGAGATGATCATGATGAAGGGCTTTGGGTAAATCAATATGCTCCTCCAGACAAGGATGACCCTAAAAGACAAAAACAATCAAAGAAAAGGAAAAAATAGATGCAAGTAGTTTTTGTATAATTTTGATTATTTGTAATTTGTATAATATTGTTTCTTTGTAATTTATGTAATTTTTTTATTTGTAATTATGTACTATGTCAAATCATAATTGGCATGATATTCATTATCTGTATTTTGTATTGTATTGATGTTTAATAAAACAAACTTCTAACATGTATTAATGTGTTTGTGTTGTTCAGAATGTATAAATGTTTGTGTTGTTGAGAATGTTTGTTCTGTCAATAAATGTATATACAGGTATTAATTTATACAAATCAACAGTGAATTCTATGGGAAGCCTTGACATGAGCTGTAGTAAAAGGATAACTACAATAGCGCTTTTTACAGAAAGTGTTGTGGTACATTATTAATACAACAACGCTATGCATGTGATGCACTGTTGTATTAAGGTGTTGTTTATGAAATTTATGAATAATATAACAGCGTTTTTTTGTTATTGCGCTGTTAAATATATGAACTTCAATAGCGCAACAATAAGCGCTGTTAATAAGACCTATAAAATGCACTATATGACAATGCTTTTTATGTGTTGCACTATGGTATATAATCAATATAACAACATTTGTGAAGCGTTGTTAATGATGACCATATACTACTGCGGTCAAACAGAAAGCTTTATACATCTAAAATAAGCGTTTTTTAATGGCAACTCTGGCATAGTGTGACTCATCTCGTCATTCTTGAGAAGTGATGATATACCATATCATTATAAATCCCACATTTTACAAATACTATCTTCATGAGCACCCATTTTTTCCAAACAAAAAAATGTTGCATAATTTGTTTCACGAATATCATGCTCCAGATAAACACTCTAGTCTCTGCTCAACATCTTTTTGGTTGCTGCTGGTATAGACACACACAAAGATAGATAGACATATGTGTATATATATATATATGAAAACGGGGAATATCGTTGTTCGCTAACGAAATAGCCTAAAGAGGAACTGAGTGACAAATAATAATTCAAAAACCTTTGTCATATAAATGTTTGAGACCATGATAAATTGGTTTAAGTTCTCAATGCATATTTATCACTACGCCAGAATTAGTATTTAACAACAAACATTCAACAACGCTTACGTGTTGAACGCTGTTAAATATAAGGCGGGAGAAAATTATGAGCACTCATTAAAGAAAGTACTGTTAAAAGTGTTATCTTTAACAGCGTTTATTGAGAAAAGCGATGTTAAAGATCATATTTCATATATTTAACAACACTTCTTCAATAAGCAATGTTAAAGGTGTTATCTTTAACATCGATTATTTAAGTAAGCGTTCTTAAAGGTGTTATCTTTAATAGCGCTTATTAAAGAAAGCATTGTTAAAGATAATACTTCATATATTTAACAACACTTCTTCAATAAGCGATGTTAAAGATAACACATTTAACAGCGCTTGCTTAAATAAGCGCTGTTAAAGATAACACCTTTAGTGAGCGGGAATTTTTTCAAATTCATAAATAAAATCTCACATACAATAATACACATATCAATCAGTTTATTATTTCTCTTACTATTCTTTTTCTCCATGATATTTTTTTCTTTTTTTTTAGTTTCTCTTTTCAAACAAGTTATCGGTTTTTTGTTTTTCTCTTCACGCATAAGGTAAATCGTTATCTTATTTTAGCTCATTAATTTCTTTTTGGTTCAGTCTTGATGTTTGCATTTACACCATAAATAAAAAGTTTTTATTTGTTATGAAGTTATGCAGCTATGATGTTCTAGGATTTTGGCTATGTTTCATTGGTTTAGAACACAAGGTTTGAGTGTAATGGTAAATGTTCTCTATCAATTGCTGCTAATTTTGTATTTTTTTCATAACTTTTGCAATTTGTTTAGAGATGATATTTTTTATTTGTATTTGCAGCTTACATTGATCATTGAGGAACACATGAACACTTTGTAAGGACTTGCACATTGGTGGAGTTGGACATGTTTGTCATGTGTTTGATAGAATGTCTAGGAGAGATATTGTCTTATTTAGAAAGTAGACATTTAACAACATTTGCTTCAGTGAGCGATGTTGAATGTCTACTTTCTACAGCGCTTCAAAAAATACTGTTAAGTATAACCTTATGTACTACTGCACTCATATAGGAAGCGCCTCAAAAGCGCTGCTAAATGACAATTTTAAGCGATGTTGTTTTGCTATTCTGGCATAGTGTATAAAGATCCCCACATAATGAAGAAAGTCAGTGATCCAAAGGCCTTTATCACACCTAATAAGTCCCCCAAAACTAGTTCTACCTGGATTTCTCGAAAAACTTCCATTAATAGTAAGTTTAACGAGACCATTTAGTGAAAAGATCCAATTTACATGTTGTGGAACCCTTATGGAAGCTTGAGCCCTAGTCTCAATCGATCTTTTGACATAATTTACAATCTCATAAATATTTATGAGAACATTATGTTGTAATCAATCTTCATAGTCATCACCATAGCATTATGTCTTTTCCAAATAAAAAAAAGTACAATGAGAAACTCTATTTTATTTCCAAATTTTTTGATCTAGTCATGGAGCCCAAAAGAAAAGAAATCTGATGCTTGAGACACTGGTAGATAAAACCACACATCAAAAGCTCTATTGCAATCCCTAAAGAAATGACAAATATCTTCAACACAGCCAATCCAAAAATTAGAGTTTATAGTTTGGGAGACACCCCTATTAAATCTCATGGCATTATAAGGCAATGCACCCGGCCAAATTTGCAAAGAAAGAGTCAAACTTTTCGGGCACAATTGTTTTCCAAATCCAAGCCCAATCATCCACCTAGTTTCCATCCATATATTGATCCAAAAGCCATCGATACCCCGACTTAACCGTGTAGGTAGAGATGGAAAAACGCGGGCATTGTTGAATAATTAAAAATTCATATAATAAATGAAATTAAATTAAATAAAGTAATTGAAGATAAAAAAAAATTACAAATTTTTTGATATTTTATATGAAGTTTAACAAATCACATTAGATTACAATTATTTTAGCAATTAGAAATCACATTACATCATAACTTAATTAAAATTTTCTTATTTTTTCCTTATATTATGTTTATGAGCTGCCCGCTGGCTACCCGCATGCCCAATGAAAATGCCCATAAACTTGGCGGGCAAAACGGGTCAGGCAAAACGAACAAATGCGCAAAAAATTTATGTCATGCCCGCAAAAAAATGAGGGCTATGCGGGCGCGCCCACGAGCAATGCCCGTTTTGCCATCTCTACGTGTAGGTGCCAAAATTCCCTCATTCCAAAATTCAGAAAATACAAAAGGAGATCCAAGACGCCAAAACTGATATACAGTACGTAGAGAGTTAGGGACCAATTTTGATTCACCTCTCAGGACAGTTTCTTGTCTTCTTAGTTTCGCATTTATGAAGTTGGGAATATGATGTACAGGTTAAGAAGTAGGAATAGTGAAGTTCGTGTATGCTCATGGAGAAGTCGACACTTTTCTATTAACTACAAGTTCTGAATTTATCTTGTATCGAGCTTTGTATGAAAATACTTAGTTAGATTACCCTCTAGCTGAGATTGGTTCTTTTCTATTCATTTATGTATTTGGAGTTCGATTATGAATGAAAGAACTTGATTTTTATGATTTCCTTTTGTTACGCATAATGCTTACTATGTGTATGTCGTAATGTAATTCATCATTTTTGCATAATTCTAGATTTAGTTTGTATGCTTAATTGTCGTAATGAGCATCTATGTTCATATGTTTGCTAGACAAAGATCCATATTAACTTCGAAAAACTATCATACTATATGACATGTGTTACTAGACATAGAGACATGTTTGACGATTTATAATGTTTAAATTTATCATTGTAGTTGCTAGACATAGAGCTCTTTTGGCAAAGTATTACCATTGACCAAGACATTGATGGCTAACACTATTGAGGAATGCTCTAAACTCAATTCACATGTATAGATTACTAGAAATAGAGGTGTGTGTGCATCATAATTATTGATCTCATGTGTAAGGTTTTTGTTTTATTCCATGAGTTGCTAAATAGACTAAAGTATTAGTTTTTAGTAATGTTAAGGTCGAATATTGTATAGAGTCATGTTTTTTTGAATGATTGTTTGTCAATAATACTGAAATGAATAATAAGTCAATCTCACATCTAACTTCCAACACTTTTATCATAAGTTTTCACAACCAAACCAAAAACATTTGAAAACCATTTGAAAAACCAGCTTAGAATAATAATTTGATTATTGAAAGGCTAAGTTAACAAATCCTTATGGATGCAACAACCCCCTATCCTTATACTTATTTGCGACATAATATGAATATTTTATATTCCTAATTGCCGGTTTTGTAAAGCCCACTTGTTAGTTTAAAATTGTCCAATCTATTGTCATTCCAAATAATGGACAAAGAAGAAATAGTGATACATCTCATGATCAAGTCAATAATTCTTTGAGGGAAACCAAAATCAATAAGAGTCAAATGAAGAAACTCCCACCTAATATGGTCATAAGTTTTATCAAGATCTATTTTGAAAACAAGATTATCTGATTTGCCTTTCTTCCTATGCATGTGATGCATGATCTCTAGGGTGATAATATCATTATCTGATGTGTCTTGTCCCAATATAAAGCTACTTTGAAGAGAGTCAATTAATCTATCCAAGTAAGGTCGCATTATCTGATGTGTCTTGTCACAATATATAGACTTATTGGCCTAAACTCCTTAAGTCGTGTTGGGGCATCAACTTTAGGGATCAAGACAATAAGTATTTTCGCCATACTAACATCGAAGTTATCTGTAGCAAAAGCATACTAGAGGCACCTAATATTGTTGAAGAATATTTTAATCATACACATTCATCACTTTGTAGTTGTGTTGAGATATCATTTGGAGTCTTGAAGAAAAGATGGGAAATTCTTAACCAGGTGCCACAATATAGTGTGAAGACTCATATCAATATTATTATGGTTGCATTTACAATGCATAATTATATTCACATGAACTCAATTACTGATGTGATTTTTAATAAGTTAGTATGACATCCAGATTATATACCACAAGATGAACATGTGATTTTCGATTGGAAGACCGGCTCTGCGATTTAGGAAGAGGCAAACTCAATTTCTACTACTGGACCAAGTGCCACAATATAGTGTGAAGACTCATATCAATATTATTATGGTTGCATTTACAATGCATAATTATATTCACATGAACTCAATTACTAATGTGATTTTTAATAAGTTAGTATGACATCCGGATTATATACCACAAGATGAACATGTGATTTTCGATTGGAAGATCGGCTCTGCGATTTAGGAAGAGGCAAACTCAATTTAGGAAGAGACAAGTTTGCACACGTCCCGACATAGCATTTGTTGTAGGAGTTTTGAGCAGATATTTGAGTAATCCTGGAATGCATCATTGGAAGGCAGTCAAACGTGTTATGCGTTACTTGAAGAGAACAAAGGAGTACATGCTCACTTATCGGAGGTCTGAGAATTTAGAGATCATTGGATACTCTGACTTCGATTTTGCTGGATGTCTAGACAGTAGATATTCCACCACTGGATATGTGTTTGTATTGGCTGCAGGTGCTATCTCTTGGAAGTCTGTGAAACAGACGCTTATAGTTCCTTCAACCATGGTTGCAGAGTTCATGGCTTGTTTTGAAACATCAGACCATGGCATATGGTTGCGGAATTTTGTCACTGGCTTACGTGTGGTCGATGGTATTGAAAGACCATTGAGGATTTATTGTGACAACAAGTCCGCGGTACTTTACTCCAACAACAATAGGAGTTCTACAAAGTCAAAATTCATTTACATAAAGTTTCTTGTTGTTAAAGAAAGTGTTCAAAATGGACAAGTTTCCATAGAACATATAGGGACAAATTTTATGCTAGCTGATCCACTGACTAAGGGTTTGATACCTTTCATGAGCATGTTGCTCATATGGGTGTTGTTCCTTAGGGTACCTTAGTTCAGTGGGAGTCTATATGTTTTATGTTTTGCTTTGGATATTATATACAGTTTTTATGCATAATAAATATGATGATTTGTTATTTCATTTTTTGAAATTGTACACTGTAACAATTGTGTTGCAATTAAAGACTTCGGATTGATCTCACTAAAGAATAAAGAAGGACCAGTTGGAAATAGACATGTTTGAGATCACATTGCATGAAATTTCCATGTCACTCATCCATATTTGATCTATGTCATTGAGTATATTAATATGGTGATCATCGTGGTCGAGTCACACTTAAATGTGATGAAAGTCGCGGTGGTTCCATAGTTAATATATGAGATGGACCAGATTGTATTAAGGAGAAGTCTAAACGTAAATAGCATACGGATGCGCGCCTAAAGAATCTGTGATATAATTGTATCATGAAGATATGAAGCTCAAGTGGGAGATTGTTAGAAATTATAAATTTCTAATTAAGGTGAGCATCATATATTTGATACAATGATATTAGCTATTTATTTTCGGGGTTACATTATAAGTGATCTAATTAGTGACACCCCTTAGATTTCTAAAAGGTTATAACGGATATGGGCTTAATGGGTGGATACCCATCAGGTTAACCCATAGGGGATAATGGGAACCCTATAAGTTAACACATCAGGAAGGTTATGGTCCCCAATACACCAAATCAAATTTAGTTTTCTCCTATCCCCATCAGAGTGAAAACGCAAGTCCCAAGAGGAATCGGGGATTTGGTTGAGGAATGCCATCATACCACAAAACCTCTTTCAGAAACGTAGATCAAATGAGCACATACAGGAACATGGATTCAGGTATGACACTGCACCCTTTGATTCATATATGTGTGTGAGAATCATGAAATTCAAGATCCTAAGATTAGTATTTCACCAATCATAAGGAATTTCCAACATCATCCACTTTGTAGTCTTTTAGGTTACATGATGCTCCTCTATATAAAGACAACACAGGCTCAAATCCACATGTCATCTAGTAAATGTTTCACTGCTAGCATTCCCTCTCAAAAGCGAATGGAGATCACCTGTCCCAAGATCTGGAATGGGTTTTACTCGTGGGTTGGTCAGAGTATAACTACAAGGACTTCTTCAAGCTTCACTTGAGCCTTTGTAGGAATGGGAAAGGGAGGGACTTGTGGTGTATGTTGTGGTTTGCTACTATTTGGTCTCTTTGGCAGACGAGGAACGATGTTATTTTCAATAGTATAGAGTTGAGTTATATTTAGACGTTGGATTTGATCTAGATTAGATCTTTCTCCTTTGTAATGAGTTAACACCCCTTGTGTTTTCGTAATACAGTTCATTTTGCTTAGCAAAAAAATCCTATAAAAAATGGCAATTACTTAAAAATAAAATTCATAAAAACGAAAAACAATTTTTTTAATTATTATTGTAACCTGATTAGTTTGATATATGACGACAATAATTTTTTGGACATGTGATCATTGTTAATGAAAATGAACAAGTATTTTAATGGATGCATATCACCAACTCAGCATCAACATTTGCAATGGGGTCCCACCAACTTTGCAAAGGGTGACTGTTAATATCCAAAATTGACATACAATAAATGTGTCCATAAGATCCATCTCTAGAGCAATCCAGCCACTCAATAGACACCCAATCAAGGCACGATCAGAACATAAGCTTATCAGTACACTCTTGGTTAAGGTATTTCCACTGAAGCCAAGCTCGGACAAGAGAGAAATCCAAGCCATGCTTATATAAGACCCTTTGAACTTACTTCCAAAATAGCTTGGTTACATTGTCTTTGGATACCCCCACATATCACCACAATTCATAAAGCATACAAGTTATTGAAACTTCATGGCTAAGGTGTCCAACTCTATTAATATGGCTTGACCTTCTTGGGAACTTACATAGAAAGGGTTGGAATTGGTTTCACTTTTTATCTAAAACCTTTACCTTGTTAATGAATGATGAAGAAGAAGGGAATATCAAACAACCACAGTCTTCTCCCATCCTTTTTTTTACTTTATAATAACTGTTGTTTCAATTTTATTATGTTTAAAACAATAACTTAAAAAGAAATGAATTCTATAATAAATTAATCAAAACAGTTTTTAATTCAATGACTTTCTAAATGGTAGTTAATAACCGAATATTAAGAAAAAGTAAAAGCGGTTTCCATATAATCTAAAAATATATATTTTATTCAATTTTTTTATTTTTCTACTTAATGAAAATATGTTGGATAAAATTGAGTGTTTACAATATTAATTGTAAAACTTCGAATCAGACAAGTTCTGGAATAAACGAAGAACGTGACAAAATTTATCACTTATTATGGAAGTCAATGAGATAAATTATTTTATTTTTATGATATTTTAAGATGGACAAATTATTTTCCGGGTAGATTTTTTTGTGATTTATTTATTTCTTATATTTGATTGTTAGATGAATATATCATATTATATATTTTAATGATATATAATGTCAATAGTGGAAAAATATTATAAACTTATGTAACTTAATTACATTTTGAGAAAAAATTAATATTGAAAACAAAAAATATTAAATAAAACAAAAATAAATAAAATATTACATACCTAATTATAATTAAAAAAAAATGAATGTTTACTTTAAATAATTTATGTATTTAATTACTCAGATTAATAACTAAATAAATAAGTAATATATGTTCTTTTCTTTTCTTTTTTGTCATTTTTCAAATTTCACTTAATTACAAATGTAGTTTTATCAAACAACTCTTATTTAATAAGTTATCTATACAACTACATATTACAAGCAACTGTAAGGTACAAGCTCAAACCTCAAAAATTAAAATAACTAATATTTTGAACCACCACATACCAGAATTATACATGTTGGCTGCCATTATGTTGTTGGTATTGTCTCTCCTAAGTCATCATTTGTCATCTCCAACCATGCTTGCCTAGTCATGTGTCGCATTTCGGTGTCAATATTGTTGTCTCTTTTTCTGTGTTGGGCCAACAATCATTCTACGTCTTTTTTGTACCCACTGATACAATTTTTTTCTTATTTATAATAAAATAACAATTAATTAATATAAAATATATATTTACTAATTAATGGTTATGATACTTTCTAGTAAAAAGTATCTTTTAATGATATATAATAGATGATGATAAATAATATATTTACTATAATAAAAATGGAGGGAATGTTATGATTTTATTTTAATCTTCAAGCCATTTTTGAAAGATCCTTATGTATCACTTATATTCATTAAAACTTAATTGTCAATAAACCAAAAATAAAATAATAAATACAAATATAAGTAATTAATTGAAATAATAACAACAATAATAGGACAGATTTTTGTAAATGGCTAATGAATATAAAAATAAATAAGGATGAATAGTTTCATAATTTATTGAAGAAATATAAAGGTAATAATCATATTAAGGATGAAAGAATGTCAGTGAGTATTCACTTTTTTTTTTCAACTAACTAATCAAATATTTTTCTACCAAAATCAATACAACTCTTAAAGAAATAACAAACACATTTATGATATAAAATAATTTCGTGCAATTATCAATGTTAATGTTAATGGCTCCTAATTCATAATGGACTCCTGAGTCTATATCTCTAATTTAAAAACCAATACATTCTAAAGTTTGATATAAAGATGATTTTCTACTATTTAATTGTAAAAACATAGTGGCGACTTTATTTATTTTGGAAGAAGATCTACTTTATTTTCTTCCTACTCATATATCGTAAAATTGATGTTAATCAAAAATTGGATCATAATAAGTTAGAATCATCATTCTTCAGATGAAATCAGAAAAGAGAGAAAATCAGTCCAACCATGCTTAAAAGTGGAATGGATGAGAATCTTTGGTAAAAGGCCAAACCTCAAAAATCAAAATAACTAATCTTTTGAGTCATCACCACTACCACTAAGAGGTGAAAATTTTACTTGGATAATGTAATCAAACTACACTATCACATATTTAGTGTGGTTTTGAAATATTTATGGGATTAGTATAATATTTTAGGAAATCGTGAATGACATTCATAATTTTGCTGATCTCGTGAACGAGATCAATTGAATCTCATGTATGTCATCTATGACTTTATATTTTTTTTCTCTCTATAGAAACTCGTAACTCTCATATACGAGTTCAATTTTTTTTTCTCTCTCCCAATGATACTTTTTTCATTTTTATTAGGAACTCGTAATCCTGATTTACGAGTCCCATAGTTATTAAAAAAAGTGTTTTCTTTCTAAAGTTTCCCATCTTGTCTCGCATTTCCTTCAACCATGCCTGCTGAACAAATTGCACCCATTTTTTCTTCAGACTTATGCTATACTATGAACACAAGAAAAATTCAATGCCGTTCAAAATTCAGCTTCTTTATTTCACACTTTGGAGAACTCTCAGCTTTAAACCGTAACTAGCATCCAAAAAATAAGTTAGGTGAAAATTAAAAGTCCAAATCCCAAATCTAGCAATTCAAAAATGGGTGATAGCCTTGGAACTTTGAAAATTGCAGCATACCTATTTACAAGAAGGATTCGTATTTGTTTTTGTTTTGAAGTTAGAGAAGGAAACAATGAAATAGAAAAAGAAGAGAATATGAAATATAATTGTGGAAGTGGGAAAAGAAAAGTCACATGGAATTTAAGACTTTGTCTGGGTTTTACTAAGAATTGAAAGATAGAGATGACATGATGATGAAGTTGTCGTGCATGGGAGTTATGAATTTCTATGAAGAGAAAAAAAATATAAAGTGATGGATGGCAGACACGAGTTTCAATTAATCTCATATTGCTGGTCCACAATATCAGCAAAATCATGGATATCATCCACGACTTCTTAAAAAGTTATATTAGTTTCATAAATATTTCAAAATCTATCCTAAATATGTAATAATGTAGTTTGATTATATTATCCCACTAAATTTTCCACTAAGAGGCTATATTCATTTTTTAAGCAACATCTTCCTCATTCACATTCTCCTACCTTATCACTATAATCTTCTTCCCATGCTTGACATCTTTCCACTTAGTGGATAGAATCCAACACTAATGCTTACATATGGCATATAAACTTTTTTAAAGGTTGATTTTGTAATAATTTTTTAATAAAATAATATTAAAAATACAAAATTTTATTTTTTCCGTGGGTAGCAAGTGTTAAATTAATTTAATAATCAATATGGTCCATGTACTTGAAAGTTACTAATCTGAATGAAAGTGTCTAATGCGATTAAAATGATTAGATTAGTAGGGGTTCTGTCAACTCCCTCCCCTTTCACTTCATGAGAAGTTTCCTATATATTAACTTCTCTGACTGATGCATTTAAGGGAATAGTGTGGCAATTCCATTCTGAACACAATTTAGTTCATTTCTATTCTTACGAATATAAATTAAAAACAAGATTAAGATTCTTGGTTTTGCATAAAAGAAAATCCAGTGCATTGTTATAGTGCAGAAGTAAGGAAACTGAATTCCTAATCATCAAGAAACTCTTAAGGGAAGGAGGAGAGGTGAAAACAAAAGACAATCAGAAAGTGCAGTATAAAAGAAAACACCAACATAGAATAACAATAGAACCAGGTAATCCTTAACCATATTTATTACATGTAAATGTCATAATGTCAAAATCCTAAATAACCATGAAAGGCTAAAGTTTTGAAATGTCTAACCCGGAGGATCTCAACCCCTTGATAGATATACTCATTAGAGTTCTCATCATTCATATACTTAAATACACCTTTTATTGCAAACTGAATCCTTTCACTTTCTTGTTCTCTCTATCTTCAAGTATGGCATTGAAGAAGAGAAACGTCATTATTAATCTGATACTACCACTGATAGTATTGTTTCAGATTCAGACATGCAAATCAGATATAAACCGCGCAGATTTTCCAAAGGGCTTTACATTTGGCACAGCTTCTTCAGCTTTTCAGGTTTCTATCTACTTCCTCATCATTTAATAGCTACCACCCATTGCATTTTTTTATCATATTTCAGACCATTAGACAAGTTTTGTGATTTTTTATGAGGAAAAAGGTGTATAAGAGTGTTCTACAGTATAAGTATATCATTTATCCTTCATTTCAAATATTATTGATTTTTAAATAAAAGTAATATAAATGAACAATGGATAATATACTGTCTATAATTTTTACATTGTTCACTACATAAATATTAGACTCATTTTCTTATGTATTACTTCTTTCTATTTAATATCTTTTATAGTTTTTTTTTTACATTTTGAAGGCTTAATCAAAACTTTCTCTCTAATTTTATCCTATTCAATTGTACTAGCATCCCTTTTACACCATCAATTTATTAAATGGTCAATTCTTAATATTTCAGTGGGGAACATATATTTCATTTAAGAGTTTGTGTTGGGTAGAATGAGTATCAAAAATACAATTGGAAATTTTCAATGAAAAAAGATAAGAATCAAGGAAATAATGAGAATGTCCGTGGATAAATATCAATTTCAATATTTGAATTGAAGATTCACCGTGTATGGATGAAAATAAATATAGATGCTTTTCCGAAAAATTACTTTTCTGAAAAGCTATGAATAGTGTTTTTTTCTTGCAGATAAATGCTTTTAGTGAAGTTCAATCAAACAAAGAAATACGTCTCATATATTTATTTTATTAAAAAAGTCGAACAAATGGTCAAAAAAGCAAATATTAATAAAGAGAAGATAGATATTATTATTAAACAAAAATATAAAAACAGAGAGAGGATAAAAATGTGCTATTATGATATGTTTTCATTTTTTTTTTGCATTTGTCTCTTCATTAACAGAGAGAATCGTAATTCATTGCATAGAATAAAGATTTTCTTCATTAATGAAGAGACAAATAATTAATTTTACTTGTATTTTGAATGATAAAAGTATTATTTTATTATATAAAAATAAAATATTATATTTTCTTTTGTTTGGTGATGTATCTCTCCATTTTGAATCCTAACTCATCACTAGTTATTAAATTAAGTTCTCTCTAAAATTCGAATGAACCAATTTGTCCAGATCATTTTAGCACTATAACATTTTTATACTTTTGGTATGAATTATTTATATATTATTAAGAATTAAATATAAATAATAAATAATAAATAATATGATTACAATATATAAAACTAATTAAGTTACCTTTTCTTCTCGTAAAATCTTGAGTTTAATAAATATGTTTTGTCATCACTCATCACCTTCTCCATCTCATTATTCTCACCCATCCCTCCTTGCATGCAAACCCCACCACCACCCTAAATAGCAAAAGCCACACTAAGAGAAAACCCTAACCTCATCTTGATCTAACAAAAGGGGCAGACCGAGGTTCTCATTCTGGTTCATACAAATTCACCATCGCATCTTTCGTCTCGAATTCTCTCTTACCAATCCCTCAATCCCATATTTATGGCTTCCAAATTGGTTCAAGAGTGATGCAGGTTTACTTGCGCTGATTTTGTTTTCATTGAGAGGAAAGTTGAAGGAATAAGGTGATGTCATTTTGCTCTTGCTTCCCCACCACTTTATTTATTTATTTCAAAAGTGAAACCATATCTTTTGGTTATCAATTTTACATTTGTCACACTTAACGAGATCTACTCATAGTTCAGTGCTGAAATATAATGAGAAATGAGATTTAAAAATTTCTTTATTAAAAATTAAGTTAAAATAATGATTGTTAGATTTTTATTTCTATTACATGTCACAATCTTAACATAGTAATGAACTAGAAGATCCAAATTCATTTTTAACCGGTTACATGTGAGTATTTTAGTCAAACATAAATGGTGGTGGAAACAGTACTTTGGACTAAAGTGGATTTTTTAAAATTTTAAATTTGAAGTGGTAGACACTAAAATCTTAATTGATGAAATTATTCTTTTACTCTAAATATAAAGCTTTCATGTAATTAGCACAAGTTTATCAAGAATGTATAAATATAGTGATATAAGACTTTATTGGATCCCTAGATAAATCAAATATCAAAGTTTCAATTATTAAGAATGACACTTATTGGAGAGCAAAAAAATATTAATTTTTAACTCGTAAGGGAATATTATTGGTCCTTTGTAGTCACTTTCATGAGTAGAGTTTGAGCGAGGCCCACTTGATTTAGTGCCAGCAGGGTTTGAGTTGGACACCTGGGCTTTAATCAAAGCCTAGGAGCTACCAGTCGTAAAGTATATATTTTAAAGTTTACATGTATGAATCCAACTATTATATTATACTAATATAGTTTGGAGACAATTTTTTGAAGTTGTTAAAAGTTTTATATTCTGATTGCATAAATGAAAAATGATATAGATATAATGGTAATGTAGAGGCTTTAAACTTCCATCCACCTAAAAAGTGACTAGTTCTTAGATATTGACCTTGATGAAATATTTTTATCTGAAAGATCTTCAAAGAACCATGATTATGTTAAGATCGGTCTAGTTAACTTTGATAATAAGTAGAAATTTCCTTCAATTTACTATTTTGAGAATAAAAATCTCAATTGAAAAAAATGCATTTATAGTAATGAATAGTTTAGATATGTCTTAAAATTTCTTTAAAAAATGTCAGTCTAATGCACTTCTTTATATAGCCTTACTGAAGAAGCTGTTTCTGCATGATTTTCAGATCACAAGGCATATAAATTTATCATTATGTTGAGACTCATCATCAATTTTAAAATTTCAATATTTAAAATAAATTAAAACAGAATCATATTTTTACATGGCAAACATATAAAAGACTCGCATATAAGTATGGAAAAGAAGAATACAGGAGTGTGACTATAGGTATTACATTTTTATGTTCTGGACAAATTTTTGTGATGCTTTAAATAATATTGTTGAGTTCCATCTAGGTTGAAGGAGCAGTGAAAGAAGATGGAAGGGGACCATCTATATGGGATACTTTTTCACATACTTCGGGTAAGATACTATGAGAGCATATTTATATGAAGATATTCATTTCAGATTACTTGTTCTTAAGAACTTAACATTTATACAATTATACTCATTTCAGTTTCCCTTTTCATACCTTGTTTCATTTGAATTCACGTAAAGGAGTAAGATTGGTGTCTAACATGAAATTCTTAATATACCGCAGTGCTGGCTGACAATTACCTTACATTATGTTGCAGGCAAGATAACAGATTTCAGCAATGCCGATGTTGCAGTAGATCATTACCATCGATTCGAAGTATGTAATGATCAGTACAACTATAAATATGGAACATAATTGTTGATACATTTTTTTAGTTCCAACTATAGATTTCAGACCGAAATTATGTCACACACCTATGTCCATATACAAACTTATGCACCCAAACTATACACTCAAACCTCACAATCAATTGCAGAGGTCTTTATAACCCAAAATTTTTGCAGAGGTCTTTACTTGAAGATGAAGCTAGCATCTTCATACCCTTTTTCCAATGTGTATGATAGTTTGTCAATTTACCCTTGTCTATCTTCCACCAAACTATTTCAGTCCTTGATGTTTTTGCAAAATATAGCTCATTAATGATATTCCTTAGAATGAAAACTTTCAGTGTTTTTGTTTGCGGTCAAATGTTATATGAACAAATTAACTGGAATTCTTCAATTCTAATGGCTCTCTTTAGATGGTCCTGGAAAGGAACTAATTCAAGCTAAATACAACTTCATTGCTATTATTTTAACTCTTGGTCAAAGGTTGTATTTCTAAACTTGAAGTTGTTTTTTTATGCAGGAAGACATACAACTTATGAAGGACTTGGGGGTGGATGCCTATAGGTTTTCCATTTCTTGGAGTCGGATCTTTCCCAGTAAGCATTTTGTGCTCATTGCTAGTAGATATATTACAGTTCAGTTGAATTATAGATTATTGACATTTTGTTGAATATGCTCACATTGTTTAGTATGAAACGAAACTGCTTAAGATGCCCGCAGAGGCAGTGTAAATATAGAACATCAATTCGATGAATTATTTGGTAGTAATAGTACTGGTTAAATAACTAATTTGCTGATTTGAAAACTAATATAACTACTTCTAACTAACACTATCCATACTCGTATTATTAGTCTACCCATGGTAATAAATATATACATGTTATACCCCATTTCAGGATAATAAACAAGATGTCTTCTTGTACTGAACTACTAAACGAACTTTGACCCTTTAGTGTTTCCGCTGGATATTTTTAGCACAAATTTTTTGATTGATTAATTATGAAGTATATTTCTAGCTACTTTGAAAGCTTAAGTTCAGGTGTCCACAGCTTCTAGAAGATTATAAAATGTTCTAAGCGCATCTTAAAATTTTTGTGTTAGACGGATCCGGGGCAATCAATCAGGCAGGAGTTGACCATTATAATAAAGTCATTAATGCATTGCTGGCTAAAGGTAGATCTCGTTATCCTTGTGCAATTGTTAGAATTCTGTATTTCAGTTTTTGAATTAAAAGAAGTTCAATCTATGTATACTGTCTACATCTTGCGAGTGCGGAGTTATACGTATTAGCATATATTATTTCACATTTGTATCCTCTTGATCCTCTCCATGTCCATTACATTTGCAGGAATTGTACCGTATGTGACCATGTACCATTGGGATCTACCTCAAGCATTGGAAGACAAGTATCTGGGATGGCTTAGCAATGAGATAATGTATGCATTGTTATACATCAATCATACTTTTGGTGTTTGCAAATTTATTTAGTTCTTCTAAATGATAATATTATACTATATGCTTATAATATACATGAGACTTGTGTGCTACATACAGAAATGACTTTGCAAATTATGCCGAGGCATTGTTTCAGAAATTTGGTGACAGGGTTAAACAATGGATCACATTCAATGAACCCCATTCATTTACTGTACAAGGATATGATACTGCTCTCCACGCACCTGGACGATGCTCCATTCTCCAGCTTTGTAAAGCTGGGAACTCTTCTACTGAACCATACATTGTTGCTCACAATGTCTTGCGTTCTCATGCTTCTGTAGCAGATATTTATAGGAAAAAATATAAGGTAAAGTTCAGGAAATTGAGATAAATTTATGATTATATGAATTTTATTTGGTAGCTGTAAAGGTGAAACCTAATTAAGAAAGCAATTGAACAAATCAGATTTAAGGCTGAACCTAGTGAAATATCATGTTAAAATTTACAAAAACTTGTTCTTGTGTTATTTATTAAAATTTTAATAGTTATCACACTTTTTTAAGGCTTATACAAGTGTAAAATTTCATAGTGTTGTCCAGTTATCCTATTGCAATGATGCACAGATAATTAAAAAAAAACTTATATGTAATTAACATGGTTATTCCGTAGAAGGTACAAGGTGGATCGCTCGGAATAGCTTTTAATGTTGTGTGGTATGAGAATGAAACAGATACTCAAAAAGACATTGATGCAGCTCAAAGAGCCCAAGATTTTCAATTAGGCTGGTAAGTCTTTCACATATATCAGTTAGATTGAAAATTTCATATTTTCTAGGGAAGCTCATTAAATGAATGGCTGAATGAGAATAAGTAAGGGAGTATTGTTTTCATGGGATTTCCTATGTAAGATTTGTATGAAAAACCTACCTATTGCTTAAATTTGAATATGAGGCCTACACTTTGGTTCAAACTAAATTGTTAAATATCTTGATGTCAGGTTTCTTGATCCTTTGATGTTCGGAGATTATCCGAGCTCGATGAGAAGTAGAGTAGGAGACAGGCTTCCAAAATTTTCTGAAGCAGAGGCTACTCTGCTTAAGGGTTCATTAGATTTTGTGGGAATCAATCACTACACCACTTATTATGCAAGAGACAATTCTACTAATATTGTTGGGGCTGTTCTCCATGATGCCACTGCAGACTCCAGTACCATTAGCCTTCGTAAGTATTTGACACAATTTTCTCATGGTATAGGAGAATATATCATTTTCCTAATACCTTATCAGAGTGCTTTAAATCTAGGCTCTTTTGCGCTGTCACTCATTGTTTTCCTATCGTTTGCTTTCAGCTTTCAAAGGTACAAAACCTATTGGAGAAAGGGTAAGTCTTACACAAATGAAGCATTTTTCTTTGGTCTTCTTGAGATGATGAGACCATAAGGTCATGATGATTGACTCACTATTTGATTGAGAACTAAAACATAAGCAGAGCAATATAGTTCATTATCTATTCAATTTCTATATTATTCACAGAAGAAATTTATAAATTCCAACTCGCAGGCAAATTCTATATGGTTGTACATAGTGCCACAAGGCATGAGAAGCTTAATGAACTACATCAACAAAAAGTATGGGAACCCTCCTGTTGTTATCACTGAAAATGGTAATCCTCAAACTCTTGCATTCTTCCAAAACTCTGAAGTGAGATTCACCATTAAGAAATTTAAGTCTAGCATAAATTACATAGTTGATACTTAGTATTTATAGTAATGTATCAAAACATGCATAAGCTAGCATTGATTCACAATAGTGCTTTTACAGGTTTGTGGATGTCATGATAAGATTTCAAAATTATATATGACAAGCTTTGCATATTTTTACTTTACACAAAAAATGTTATATAAGATAAATTGTTTTGTTTGTTTTTGCAGCTAGACCAGCATTTTTTGCTTAATTGCAATAATCAAATAAAAGTTGTGAGATAAATCTTATTTCTTGTTACTCTTGGTTGTCACAGGGATGGATGATCCAAACAGCCCATTCACCTCTGTTAAAGATGCTCTAAAGGATGAGAAACGAATTCGGTACCTCAATGGTTATTTATCTGCATTACTAGATTCTATCAAGTACGTCCTGAATCATGCAATAATTTCTCGTATATATGGCTCTGTTACTCAGGACATTCGATGAACAACTTTTTCAAGTCATTTACTAATATATGTTAATTTGATTGATTGCAGAGATGGTTGCAATGTGAAAGGGCATTTTGTATGGTCAATGCTAGATAATTGGGAGTGGACTGTTGGATACAGTAGTAGGTTTGGTCTTTATTATGTTGATTATAAGGACAAGTTGAAGAGATACCCTAAGCAATCAGTGGAATGGTACAAGAACTTCTTGAAAAGAAACAAGTAACTGCAGAAATGTTCTTAATTTGTAATGTTATGTTTGGAATCTTTAAAATTGGATATGATTTAAATAAAGTAAGTTTAATGTGTGGAAAGTAATTGTAACAAATGGTTTATTTATGATGAAGATTTGTGATATTCAGGAATTATTTGGTTATTTGGATTCTGGAATTTTGAAGACTCATTTTAGTGAATGAAATCTTTAGCAACATATTTTATTATGAGAAAAAAAAAAATATAATGATAGTGTAATTTTTTTTACATTGTCATTGTATCATTCATCATTAATTTCAAGTCATCATTCACTCTTTAAAAATAGTAATCCAAATGAAGGTGATGATACAATGACTGTATATATATTTTTGTATATATATTACACTCTTTTATTATTCACAATGCAAAAAGTTTAGACTTTGTATTTTAATTTATAAATTAAAAAAATTTATTTAGTATCAACTAAATACTTAATAGAATTCGAAATATACTTATATTTTGGAAAATAATTGTATTCTCTGGTGTGTATTAAATGCAGATTATAGTGATAGAAAATACCTTTTTTAGTATGATTTAATATGTACACATTGACAGTGTAAATTATCTACCATTGACTCTCAAATAAAAGTAATACAAATTAAAAGTAATACAATTTTTTTTTCGGTGTATAGATTTTAAACTTTGTATATGTTGAAAGCTGAATGAATCGATCGAGAAGATATAGAATGAGTGCGGGATCCATGTTAACTCTATTAATCCCCACGCTTCCATTTTCAATAAGATTCAACATCTTTTATAAAATAGAATATGAATTAAATTTGTAAATTGATTTATTTTCTGTTGAAATATTAACATTTATATTTGGATTTAAAATGACCAATTTTTTTAATTGATTTTACTTTCTGTCCTTAATTAGAGCAGGTTGTAACTACATAAATTAACGAACTAAAATCAAGTTAAATGTACTGAGATTTAGTTCAATTTTAAAATGAATACCAATCATAGTTAAAAGGATTTCTAAATATGTAGAATGGGTCAAGGTAAGAAACGTATTGGAACCAGCTATATATTTGCGAAAATGTTAAAGAAACGGATACATGCTTTATTATGTGAACTATTGAATATTGTCTAAAAGAAAAAAATGATGAAAAGACTTTCTTAAGTTAAGCAAAAAAAGAAGTAGCTAAAGATCATATTGAAGAAATGGAGAATTTCTAGCCAAGTAAAAGGAAGTGGCTATGGTGAAACCAACATTAATGCACTTTTCCCTTTAGCTACATAATCTTCAAGAGTTTTGGCTATAAATAGGAGTGTTCCATGTCATTGTAAGACACACCAAATACTTAGCTTAGTGCATATTCTCTCTTCTTGTTCTCTTGTTCTAATTGTGTGAGAAATACTTGAGTGAGAGTAAAATTGGGTGTACTTGAGTTTTGGGAAGTGAGTGAAACATTTGTAGTTCTCTTTTATCATAATAGAATAATCATTGTTGCTCTTCAGCTGTGGACGTAGGCAGATTGCCGAACCATATTAAATTCTCGGTGTCATTTTCTCTATTATATTTTCTCAATGGGTCTTCTGCTACAACAAACTGGTATTAGAGCTCGTAGAGCTCTTGCATGCTAAGCCATACGATCTAAAAGAAAATTCTTAGTATGCTCTGTGTTTACAGCGTTGTCTGATCTTACACATTTACACACCAGAAAAGAATTGTTCTTGTTACTAGAAAGGTATAATAGTGTGAAAGTGCATGTCTAGGAAAGTTCTGTCTTAGGAAAGACCTGGTATTTAAGCGTGTCTGTTAAGACCCACCTCTCTTTCCTGGGAGCTTTCCTGGTGTATGTTCACGGACTACGATACTGTTCTGGTATACGGTTATCATGGCGAGTGCTAAATTTGATTTGGAGAAATTTAATGGAGAAAATGATTTCAACCTATGGCGATTGAAGATGAAGGCTCTACTAGTTCATCAAGGCTTGGGAAAAGCCTTGGAAGGTAGAAACAAGTTACCACAGAGTCTGACCGAGGACGAGAAGGATGAAAACCTGGAAAAAGCACATAGTGCAATTTTGTTGTGCTTGGGAGATGAAGTTCTACGAGAAGTGTCAGATGAAACTACAGCTGCTTCATTATGGTTGAAGCTGGAAAGCCTGTATATGACGAAGTCACTCACCAACAGGCTGTATTTGAAGAAAAGAATATATACCCTTCAAATGCAGGAAGGAAAACCCATAAAAGATCATCTGGATGAATTTAACAAAATTATTCTAGATCTAAATAATATTGATGTTAAAATTGAAGATGAAGACCAAGCAATTCTTCTACTATGTTCCCTTCCAAGTTCTTATGAGCACTTCATCGACACCATGATGTATGGTCGAGAAGATCTGACCTTAGACGAAGTAAAGGCGGCGTTGCACTCAAAAGAACTGAAGAAAAGAGTATCAGATTCAAGATTTGAAGGCTCGGGTGATAGTCTTTTTTGCTAAAGGAAGAATAGAGAGGTGAAAACAATTTGGTGAAAAAGGGAAATATAGGTCTAAGTCTAAAGCAAAACCTAGAAAGTATAAATGCTTTCATTGTCACAAAGAAGGGCATATAAGAAAGAATTGTAATTGTCCATAGCGCAAAGGCAAGGAAAAGATTTATGAATATGGAGATGCAGATGCACTAATAGTCTCAGAGCACGATTCAAAAGATGAATGGATACTTGATTCTGGATGCTCATATCACATGTGTCCCATTAAGGATTGGTTTTCAACTTACCAACCCTTAGATGGGGGTAAGGTCCTTTTGGGAAATAATGCTCCCTACAAGGTCATTGATATTGGCACAATTAGAATCAAGATGTTCGATGGAATCATAAGGACGTTGACGGATGTAAGGCATGTTCTAGAATTGAAGAAAAATATGATTTTCTTGGGAACACTAGATTCAAAAGGTTATAACTACAAAGGTGAAGGTGGAGCTATAAGAATATCTAAAGGCGCTATGGTTGTAATGAAAGGAAAGAAAGAGAATAGTCTTTATATATTACAAGGAAACACAATCACGGGTGTTGATGCTGTCTCCTCAACATCTGATTCTGATGTCACCAAACTATGGCATCTAAGAATGGGTCATGCTAGTGAAAGAGGTCTAGCCGAGTTAGCCAAACAAGGATTACTATGCGGTCAAAAAGTCGGGAAGGTAGACTTTTGTGAACACTATGTTTTCGGAAAGCAATGTCAGATAAAATTCAATGTTGCAGTTCATCGAACAAGAGGCACGTTGGATTATGTACATTCAGACTTGTGGGGTCCTTCCCAAGTACCTTCTCATGGTGGTAGCAGATACATGTTAACATTCATTGATGAATATTCAAAGAAGGTGTGGAACTTTATTTTCAAACACAAAAGTGAAGCATTTGTCAAGTTCAAACACTGGAAAACCTTGATCGAAAAACAAACCTGGAGAAAGATCAAGAGACTGAGAACTGACAATGGTCTAGAGTTCTGCAATAGAGAATTCCAATTTTTTTGCAAGGATCATGGTATTGTCAAATATTATACTGTGAGGCACACTCCACAACAAAATGGACTTGCAGAACAAATGAACAGAACCTTACTTGAAAGGACAAGATGCATGTTGTCAAATGCTGGATTGCCAAAAGAATTTTAGGCGGAAGCTGTCAGTACAACTTGTGACTTGATCAACAGATGTCCATCAACGACCATTGGTTTTAAAACCCCAGAAGAGATGTGGTTAGGTATTCTGGAAAATTATGAAAATTTGAGGATATTTGGTTGTCCTGCATATGCTCATAACAAAGAAGAAAAACTTGATGCAAGAGCATTGAAATGCATTTTTCTTGGATATCTTGATGGTGTGAAAGGATATAAGTTATGGTGACTGTTAGGTATCAGTGGTCTAGGAACACCTAGAAGGGGGGTTTGAATAGGTGTGGCGGTTACAAACTACCGCTTTTTAACAACAACCCAATACTGGAAAAACTGTCCAGTTAGTCGATTAAGAGAAGGGCTTAATCGATTAACACAGTTATAGAACAGATTAACACAACAAGCAATTTGCACTTTCAATAAGATATACTTTAAACAGATATATTTCAGATATTATTGCATGCAAGTATTAATAATATAATATTAAACAGATATCCAAACTCTCAAGTATATATTCAGTGTATTAGTGCAAGAAACAGAAAGATAAAGAGAGAAATAAAGAACAGTGCACAAGGATTTTTATCTTGGTTCGTTTGCGGTCTACTGCAAACTACATCCAGGCCTCTCCTTCTGGATCAGGGAGATTTCCTTTCTTAGTAATATTGAATTAAGATACAATTACCAATTCAATTTACAAGCACGAGGGATGCTTCCTTCTTGAAATCTAGGAACTCTAAAACCTGGTTTGACTTTTACCCTTTCGCCTCTTGAGAAAACCTTTTTCGCGAACAAGCCCCAGCCAAGAATCTTATCCTCAAATCAAGACCTCCCTGCCTTGGTGAAGAACTACAATCTCTATGGTGATTTCACACCAAGAGACAAATACAGACTGCACAAAACACGTTAAAATCAAGGTATTCTAAGCACATAAAGCCTAAGATATTACAATGTAAAGACGAACGATTAACCCTTATCCTAATCAATTAAGCCATCAATATGAAAGTGAGTTAATCANTCAGAATACAGTATGTAACAGGTTTCTTTCAATCAGAATCTAATGCATGATCATGTGAGCAATATCAAATGAATATCAAATTATGTAGAAACATAAAGCATGTTACAGAAAAACAACATAATCTCTCTTCTCACACATGCAACTCTCAAGCACAATAATAGTGAAAATACGAATGCAAAATGCTCTCTAATACAGCCCTAAACAAATAGAATGAATGCTACTGAGTTCTAAGTGAAGCCTCGTATTTATAGCATGAAGAATAAGTGGTTTAAGGCGTTGCAAAAACAGTTAAACAGTTAAGCAGTTACAATAGCAAAAACAGATTTCAGTTATAACACAAAACAGACACGTTAATCGATTAACACTACCGTTTAATCGATTAACGGACTTACAGAATGACATCCAAAACAGTTAAAACAGAAAACACATATTTCAATGAAATTTGGTTATGTTAATCGATTAAGCTACCACGTTAATCGATTAACTGAGACATTTATGCATATGTTTCACAAGGCAAACTTCTCACATGTTATGTGCAATATGTATACATGTTTTATCATTTATATTATGCCTAATATGCATAGATAACATGTATGATATATGCATGAACATACGATTAACTAGATGATGCATCTCTTGAATATGGTAGTTCAATTATGATGGCTTAAGAGACTAGCATCTAGGTTCACCTAACCATCCCAAACTACTTAGGTTATAGACTCAATTTATCTCCTAGTCTAAATATGACCAAATGAGGTCAAGACATGTTAATTGTTGAGCCATCTTCAAGCTTTGTTAGAACCTTGTCTTCATCAAAACATAGGCTAAGATATGCTAGTGCTATTCTTGACACTTTGCACTTTCAATCTCCCCCCTTTTGATGATGACAAACACTTCATTAAAAAAATCTTCAATTTGTTGATGGATAAGCTTGATGATGAAATTGCAGAATGATTGTTAAATGTTGTTTTTCGAATACCAAAGTTAATGCGCATTGCTTCTCTGTTTCATAAGCAAAAGTGTGTACGAAGGCTGAATAGAAACAACCTGCAAAGTGCTTTATACAACCTGCAAAATGTATGTAACGCAACAAGCAACCTTTCTCCCCCTGTATTCAATTCTAGTCAAAAGTTAGGAGAGTTATAAGGGTTATTAACAAACTTAATTAATCAATTATTCCTGGGTAGATAACTAAATAACCAGCTGGAAGAGGCTTGAACAAATGAACAGTTTTTATTTTTTTTACTGCATTTAATCGATTAAGTAGTACTTGTTAATCGATTAAAAGCACACCAGATAGTAACAGAAGAGTTTGAATGGCATGAAAGGGGTTATGCATAATCAAATTAAGCATGGAATGATTACGCAATTGATAAATTTCAGTGTTTTGCAGCATGCACAATCATTCAACATTGACACATATACCAATCATGATCAAGATTCATTACAAACAACATAAAGTGCTATATGGAACATAATCAAAAGTGAAGCAAGAACGTAAAAATTCGAAAGGATTTAACATGTAACATAGTAGTGCAACAGTAGATTAGAGTTAGTTACAATCCAAAATGAAATGAAATAGCAATATTCAGCAAAGACAAGAATGTCAAGAGAAAACAGGAACAACAAAGTCCATTAGCTAGGAAAGGATTGCTAAGGTTCTAAGGCTTTCTATCTAAGGATGAGATGGAGGATTCTGGTTGACAGAAGTCGACGAGCTACTGCTACCCTTGATTTGAACACTCAACTTGTTGAGCTCATCATACATTCTTCTTGTCTGAGAATCAGAAGTAGTTTGAATGAAGTTCCGCAAGGATTGATAATGGTTATCATTGTACTCATTCTGACGCTCCTCAAAATGCTCCAAATATGTATGATGCGAATCCTTAAGTGACTGAAAAATGAAGATCTATCCGATTATTCAATCGTTGTTCCATAGCATCCATATAAGCTTGTCCAAACACGGATCCCTGAGATGCGTGTCCTGAATGCTCCCCCTGAGTTGCAGCAAAAGGCTCTTGATTAATGTTTTGATCGTCTTCACCGGAAGGATCAGGGTTCACATTGTTGTAGTCTTCTTGATATTGCCAAGTGTTGCCATACTTGTAGATGTCCATCTTGTGAATTAAAAACTCACCAATCAAATGTTCTTTGCCTGAGCAGTCCATCACAATAGTATCTGAGATGTCAATATGTAGATAATCAATCATTCGGGACACAAAGATACTATAAGGAAGCTGTTTTGATTGAGAGGTAGAGACGCTATACATGACTTTCAAAATTTCTTCAGGCCAATTTATCATGATATTCTCTTTCACAGAAAACATAAATCTCAAATAGTTCAAAGTGGGTTGTGCATGATTTGTGTTTCTCTGAATTAAAATGTAGGCAATCAAGTAGCGCAGGAGCCTATTTTCTACCGATAGAGATCCAGCTTTAGTTAATTCGCCTTGAACATAGAGTTGTGGTCTACGCAGGCACGATTTATACACTTCAACAGCATCGAAGTAGTGGTCGTTAGCCCAACCACAATCATTCAAACTAGCACCAGAAGCAGCTAATCCACCCACATTCATAAAAGTTTCTTCAGTGACTTCAAACAGCTTTCCAGCTACCATCGACCAATATTTCTCATTCTTATATCTAAAATTCGAGTAGAACTCCCTAACTAGAGTAGGGTAAATGTTACCTTTCAGTTCCAAGAAGGGGACAACTCCTTGAGCTTGCAAACCAATCGGGAACTCGAAGTTTTGTTCCACAAGCCAATCCACATCAGCAAATCGAATGTATGTAGGTTTTCTTCCCTGAAATTTATGCAGCCTTGTTTCTTGTAAAATTAGTGAGTAGTACGGGTCCCCGCGGTCCTCCCTTGCTGGTTGAGAAGGTACGATTCTTGGAGCACGCGGTGGACGTATCGCGGTTGTGTTGATTCATTTTCCACGTCCTTTGTCCATTGTGATTAGAACGAACCGATATGAAGGTTTACAGGAGGGATTGAGGGAAACCTAGGTTAGGGTTTTCAGTTTGGGGAAAGTGGGTTTCTTGAAGTGGAGGATGAGGAAGATGGATAATGGAGTTGGAATGTAGTGGAGGGAATGAATTTGGGGCTAGGGTGAAGCTTAGGACATTGTTGGACCCGCTAATCGATTATTGGTTTGACTTAATCGATTAACTGTTAAAAAAATCCAGGTTTATAAAAAAATTATCCAGGTAATCGATTAATGCATTATCTTAATCGATTAACTGTATCAGATACAGCATTTTGACTGTTTTAAGTATGCACAGGTTTTTAAGCAATCACACGTGGTTGAAATGATTTTAGGCACATAATCATGATTTTTAAAAAAAGGTTCATAAGCATTTTAATCATAATGTTTGACACATTCAAATAGATCATGCACGACAATCACAAAAAGATGAATTAATCAAGATATTTTTCATCAGGAATTCCTTGTTCTCTTCGAAGAACATAGAAAGTGTCTCGTGAGAGGGGCTTGGTGAAAATATCTGCTAATTTTTTAGAAGTTTCAACAAACTCTAATATGCAATCACCTTTTTGAACATGATCACGCAAGAAATGGTGTCTTATTTCAATATGCTTTGTCCTAGAATGCAGAACGGGATTCTTGGAGAGGTTAATGGCACTCGTGTTATCGAACTTGATAGGGATCTTTTCTAATATGAGCCAAAGTCCTTAAGTTGCTGCTTCATCCAAAGGATTTGAGCGCAACACACGCCAGCAGCAATGTATTCCGCTTCAGCGGTGGACAAAGCAACACACGCTTGCTTTTTGTTGTGCCATGCAACTAGGGAGCTGCCTAATAGGTGACAAGTCCCATTAGTGCTTTTACGATCCAACTTACACCTAGCGAAGTTGGAATCAGAGTAACCTACCAAGAATAAGGAGGCATCCCTAGGATACCATAATCCCATATTTATTGACCCTTTTAGATATCTAATGATACGTTTGACAACAATAAAATGTGATTCCTTTGGTAAAGCTTGAAACCTAGCACACATACAAACACTGAACATAATATCGGGACGACTAGAAGTTAAGCATAATAAGGAGCCGATTATCCCACGATATTTAGTTGCCTCAATCGCTTTTCCTCTTTCATCTTTGTCCAGATAACATGTAGATGCCATAGGTGTAGATGCTTCTTTACATTGCTCCATGTCAAATTTCTTTAGTAGTTCCTTGCAATACTTCGACTGGTGGATGAAGATGCCGCTTTCCATTTGTTTTATTTGAAGTCCAAGAAAGAAGGTCAACTCTCCCAT
>NC_032026.1:9826484-9831387 GCF_001865875.1 Lupinus angustifolius | reverse complement strand
TGGGGACCAAGTCTCACACATTATTTCGCTCGAACTGGTTTAGCTCTTCTTGTATAGATATACCCCAGTGTACATCCTCAATGGCTTCATCAATGGTCTTAGGCTCTCTTTGAGATACGAATGCAACGAAATTACAGAAGTTTCGTAAAGAACTACGGGTTACCACTCCCGTAGATATATCACCTAATAATTTATCGAGCGGATGATCTTTCTTTGTTTTCCACGCGATAGGCATATCCTGATGTTGCTATGCTGCTGTTTTCTCCTCTTCTTGTTGGATCCCATTCATGTCCTGGTTTGGCACCTCATCAGGTGTTCCATAAATGTCATTAGAAAAGACCTTTCTCTTCTCTTTTAGAGAAGATTCGTCAAAATGCACATGAATAGACTCTTCTACTTGCATGGTATATTTGTGAAATACACGGAATGCCTTGCTATGTAATGAATATCCTAAGAATATGCCATCATCTGCTTTCGAGTCAAATTTTCCCATAGTTCTTTTTCCATTATTTAAAATAAAGCACTTGCACCCGTAAGCGATAAAACACTTGCACCCGAAAGCGTGAAGATGAGCAATATTTGGTTTTCGACTTTTAAAAATTTCATAAGGTGTTTTTGAGGAAGTAGGTCGAAGTAGTATTCTATTCATTACATAACATGTTGTATGAACTGCATCAGCCTAGAAATATTTTGGGACATTGCTCTCATTCAGCATAGTCCTAGCGAGTTCCTCTAGAACTCTATTTTTCCTCTCAACAACTCCATTTTGTTGAGGGGTACGAGGAGCTGAGAACTGATGCATAATACCATCCTTACTAAAAAATTTATTAAATTTAGTGTTTTCGAATTCACCACCATGGTCGGATCGAATGTAAATAATTTTTAGGTTAGACTGGTTTTGAATTTGATTGGCTAGGCATTTAAAAGATTTGTAGGCATCACTCTTTGATGCTAAAAATAAAGTCCAAGTGAATCTAGAAAAATCATCGACAATAACTAAAGCGTTATAGCTCCCACCAAAACTCATTATTTGTGATGGTCCAAATAAGTCCATATGGAGAAGCTCCAATGGTCTAGTAGTGAATATCATATTCTTTTTCTTAAAGGGATTCCTGATTTGTTTACATTTTTGACACATGTCACAGGAATCTTGTGTTTCAAAGTCGAGTTCCGGAAGACCAATTACTAAATTATTTTTCAATAGTTTTTCTAAATGCGTTATATGTATATGAGCGACGCGTCTATGCCAAAGCCAGATGTCATCTTCTTTTGAAATGAGACATTTTGAAAATTGAGAAGTGACATCTTCTAGATTGACCAAATAAATATTATTTACTCGATATTCGACAAACTTAACATTATTAGATATTGCATCACGAATGATACAACAGGTAGAATCAAGAGATACGCTATTACCTTTGTGTCGCACAGTTGGCTTATGCTCAACAAATTATGTTTCAAACTTTCTACGTATAGAACATTGTCGATTATTGTATAGGTTGAGTTACCAATCTTTCCAGTGCCCAAGATTCATCCTTTGTTGTTGTCTCCATAAGTGACGAATCCCTTTTCCTTCAACAACAAGTCTAGGAATTTGGACTTGTCTCCAGTCATATGTCTCGAACAACCGCTGTCAAGATACCAGTTTTGTCTGTGTGTTCGAAGACATACCTGCAAAATAGATCATCTGTTAGACTCAGGTACCCAAATTATATTGGGTCCTTTTGTGTTAGTAGCGAGGGAGTTATTCCCCTTTCTTACCCATGTGTAAACACCACTGGGTATCCCATATCTCCTGATATAGCATGTGTGAGATGTATGGCCATATGTGCCACAGTAATGGCAAGTGGGGACTCTATTGTTATTTTTATTTTTGTACTGACGATTTAGAGGTCTCCTATATGGTCTCTTCTTATGGGATGGGGGAATATAGCCTAGCCCAACATGATTACCAACATTCCTAGCTTTGCTAAGCAGATTGTCTAATTATTGTTTACTATTGGTGAGTTTCGCGAGTTTTTCCGTGAGTATAAAATTTTCATTTTTCAAGTTCTCGCAAGATTCACAAGTAGTATTTTGACATAAATTAGATTTTGAGCAATCGCATGAAGTGCAAGGAAAAATTAGGTCCACGGTTTCATTTTCTAGTTTTAATTCATCTAACTCTTTCTGCAATTGATTTATCTTTTGTTGGTTTAGCAAAATAATTCGTTTTCTCTCGTTGCTTACTTTTGCTAATTTCTTAAGTTCTTCATGCATCTCAACATAAGCACTATATAATATTTCATATGAGGGAGAATCGGAAGAAGAAGAAGATGTATCAGAATATACCTCATCTGAAATATCTTTGTTGTCTGATCCGCAAGCCTCATTTGTTGTTGTCATTAGGCACAGCTTCACGGTCTCCTCTTCATCTGAGGTGCTTGATGTTGTTTCTTCCTGGGGTACGTCCCAAACAATGTATGCTTTCTTTGGCTTGAGTTCCCGGGGAGTGCTCTTTTCTGAATCAATCCTTTTTAGGTAAGTGGGGCACTGATACTTCATGTGTTCTGGTTTACCACATTCGTGGCAGGTGAAGCGCTCCTTTGTCTTGCCTTTTCTGGTTGATTCACGTGCTTCTTTCTTCTGGAATCGTCTAAATCCTCCTTTTTTTTCAAGAAGTTTCCAAATTTTTGTACAAGGAGATTTAGTGTTTCATCGTCAATGTCTAAATCAGAGTGATCATCGTTTATCTCTTCATTCGGTTGTGATGTTGAAGCTTTGAGAGATATTCCCTTCTTTTTGCGATCGTACTCCTCGTTCATTGTCAGCCGACCAAGCTCCATTTCATGCTCCTGAAGCTTTCTAAAGAGAGTCGCCAAAGGCATGGAGTCTAGATCCTTGGATTCCATGATTGCAGTCACTTTAGGTTGCCATCTCCTATCAAGGCAACGTAAGACATTATTAGTAAGTTCTCCTCTGGTGAACATTTTATCTAGAGTTATGATATGGTTGATAATGTGAGTGAATCATTTTTGCATATCGCTAATCGATTCACTCGGTAGCATACGAAATAATTCGTACACTCGTATTCATGTGTTAGCGCGTTTGACCTCGCTTGTGCCTTCGTGAGTCACTTGTAAAGTGTCGCACATTTCCTTGGCACTTTGTCATTGAGATATCCGAAAGAACGCATCGTAGGATAGGGCCGAGGTTATGATGTTTTTGGCGCGAAGGTTGAATTGAACCTTCTTGCATTCCTCATCGGTCCATAGGCTCTTAGGTTTTTCTTTTGGTTCGCCATCCACTAAGTGAAGTGGGACGAAAGGGCCATTGATCACGGATTCCCAAATATCCGAATCAATAGCCTCGATGAAGATTTTCATCCGGACTTTCTAGTAGGCGTAACCTTCGCCACTGAATACGAGAGGACGGTTAATGGATGTGCCATCACCGCCAAAGGGGTTGGTGGAACCCATTTTGATTCATTTTAGGATCACGAGGACGCGGTTGAGCTAGCTCGTCGTACTAGCTCTGATACCACTTGTTAGGTATCAGTGGTCAAGGAACACCTAGAAGGGGGGTTGAATAGGTGTGGCGGTTACAAACTACCGCTTTTTAACAACAACCCAAATACTGGAAAAACTGTCCAGTTAATCGATTAAGAGAAGGGCTTAATCGATTAACACAGTTACAGAACAGATTAACAAAACAAGCAATTTGCACTTTCAATAAGATATACTTTAAACAGATATATTTCAGATATTATTGCATGCAAGTATTAATGATATAGTATTAAACAGATATCCAAATTCTCAAGTATATATTCAGTGTATTAGTGCAAGAAACAGAAAGATAAAGAGTGAAAGAAAGAACAGGGTACAAGGATTTTTATCCTGGTTTGTTTGCGGTCCACTGCAAACTACATCCAGGCTTCCCCTTCTGGATCAGGGAGATTTTCTTTCTTCACAATATTGAATTAAGATACAATTACCAATTCAATTTAGCACAAGGGATGCTCCCTTCTTGAAATTTAGGAACTCTAAAACCTGGTTTGACTTCTACCCTTTCGCCTCTTGAGAAAACCTTTTTTGCGAACAAGCCCCAGCCAAGAATCTTATCATCAAATCAAGACCTCCATGCCTTGCTGATGAACTACAATCTCTGTGGTGATTTCAAACCAAGAGACAAATCCAGACTGCACAACACACGTTAAAATCAAGCTATTCTAAGCACATAAAGCCTAAGATATTACAATGTAAAGACTAACGATTAACCCTTATCCTAATCAGTTAAGCCATCAATATAAAAGTGAGTTAATCAGAATACAGTATCCAACAAGTTTCTTTCAATCAGAATCTAATGCATGATCATATGAGCAATATCAAATAAATATCAAATTATGTAGAAACATAAACCATGTTACAGAAAAATAGCATAATCTCTCCTCTCATACATGCAACTCTCAAGCAAAATAATAGTGAAAATACGAATGCAAAATGCTCTCTAATACAGCCCTAAACAAATAGAATGAATGCTATTGAGTTCTAACTGAAGCCTCGTATTTATAGCATGGAGAATAAGTGGTTTAAGTCGTTGCAAAAACAGTTAAGCAGTTACAACAGCAAAAACAGATTTCAGTTATAACACAAAGAGACACGTTAATCGATTAACACTACCATTTAATCGATTAACGGACATGCAGAATGACCTCCAAAATAGTTAAAACAGAAAACACATATTCAACATAAATTTGGTTATGTTAATCGATTAAGCTACCACGTTAATCGATTAACTGAGGCATTTATGCATATGTTTCACAAGGCAAACTTCTCATATGTTAAATGCAATATGTATACATGTTTTATCATTTATATTATGCCTAATATGCATAGATAACATGTATGATATATGCATGAACATA
>NC_032026.1:9825955-9826384 GCF_001865875.1 Lupinus angustifolius | reverse complement strand
AGTTCAATTATGATGGCTTAAGAGACTAGCATCTAGGTTCACCTAACCTATACTCACTTACTACGGCACATATCTCAGACTACTTAGGTTATAGACTCAATTTATCTCCTAGTCTAGATATGACCAAATGAACACAAGGCATGTTGATTGTTGAGCCATCTTCAAGCTTTGTTAGAACCTTGTCTTCATCAAAACGTAGGCTAAGATATGCTAGTGCTATTCTTGACACTTTTCACTTTCAGTGACCAGAGAAAAGAAAATGTATTATTAGTAGAGATGTTACTTTTAATGAAGCTGAAATGCTAAAGCCTCATACAGAGTCATCAAGTGAAAATGAAGATCCTAATATCTTGGAGAAAGTGGAGTTTGAGGTGGAGTCAACAAAAGAAAAAACACTTGATCAAGAAGAAGAAGTCCATGATGCATGTA
>NC_032026.1:9805265-9825855 GCF_001865875.1 Lupinus angustifolius | reverse complement strand
TCCATAAAAGTATGGTTATGCTGATCTGGTGTCATACACTCTAAATGTTGCTGATGATATTAGTAATTGTGAACCACAATCATATGAAGAAGTTATCAACAACAAAGAAGCTTCCAAATGGATTTCTGCCATGACAGAGGAAATTGAGTCTCTTCATAAGAATCACACCTAGGTTCTTGTGAAGCGGCCGAAGGCTCAAAAGATTGTTGGATGCAAATGGATCTTCAAGAAGAAGGAAGGTATCCCTGGAGTTGAAGATGCAAGATTCAAGGCGCGATTAGTGGCCAAAGGTTTTATACAAAGAGAAGGCATTGGTTTCAATGAAGTTTTCTCTCATGTGGTAAAACATAGCTCTATTCGCATCCTACTTGCAATTGTAGCTCACTTTGATCTAGAACTTGAGTAACTAGATGTTAAAATGGCATTCTTGCATGGTGAGTTGGAGGAACAAATATTCATGAAACAACCTGAAGGATTTGAAGTTCTGGGGATGAAAGATCATGTTTGCTTGCTGAAGATATCTTTATATGGCCTAAAGCAATCTTCCAGACAATGGTATCAACGATTTGATACCTTCGTGCTTGAAAATGAATATTCTAGAAGTGAACATGATAGTTGCGTCTACTACAAGAAGCTTGCAAATAAGTCATTCATATGTTTGCTTTTATATATTGATGACATGTTAATCGCATGTAAGAACATGTCAGACATTAGACACTTGAAAGCTCATTGAGCTCGGAGTTTGAAATGAAGGACTTGGGAGCTGGAAAGAAAATTTTGGGAATGGAGATTCAGATGGATAGAAAAGAGGGGACACTCTTTCTGTCACAAAAGAAGTAAATTCAGAAAGTGTTGGAGCTTTGGCATGCAAAATGCTAAACTAGTCACTACTCCATTGGCGACTCATTTCAAACTTTCAATGGCCTTGTGTCCACAAACTGAGAATGAAAAAGATGAGATGGCAAGTTTACCTTATGCTAGTGCGGTTGGCAGTCTCATGTATGCCATGGTGTGCACTAGACCAGATATTGCATATGCAATAAGTGTGGTAAGCAGATATATGGCAAATCCCGGTAAAGTTCATTGGAATGTTGTGAAGTGGATTATGCGCTACCTGAAAGGTACCACAAATATAGGGCTTTCGTATGATAAAGTCAAAGATGTTGCAAACAATATCACTGGATATGTTGACTCGGATTATGCTGGAGATCTAGATAAAGAAAGATCGCTCACCAGATATATCTTTACACTGTATGATTGTCTTTCACACATCATATTCTCTATATATATATATATATATATATATATTAAAAACAGTATCTTGCTTCAATAATATAGAACAAAGTAAAACACATTCCAAATAATGAGTTAATTTAAAAAGATAAATTATCTTCCACACATCATATTCTATATATATATATATATATATATTAAAAACAGTATCTTGCTTCATTCCTTTTATTATTGAAAACATAATCTCTTAATCAATGTCATGACTTTCTACTATTTAGATGGTGCATTTATGGTACGAAATCACCAATTTATTATAGCTTTAACTTTAATTGAGTTAGCTATATAAAAAAGTGATTTACTTTTTAGAGAGTTTATATATGAGTTTAGTTTTAGATGAAAATAAATGTAAAATGAAGACTTAAAACTTATAAAATATACTGATAAAATGATTTCCAGACCTTCTTTTTCTCTTCTAAACCTAAGTTATAAACATATCCTTAAAGACAGAACAAAGTAAAAAGATCTCATATAAAGTAGCAAAAGTTAAGATCTCCTTAAAATGATCCTATCTACAACCATAATATTAAGATTGGTCCACGTTCATCTTATATTCAAAAGCTAAAGTTAAGTTCACTAAACAAGCCATAATAATTATCCTCAAGCAAGCTACTTAAGTTCATTATATGTCAAAGTAATCCATATTCAACTAACAAAGGAAATATTCATGAATCCAAAAAGGTTTGGTTACATGTTTTGGCAATTTGTTATTTGGTTTATATGGCATATATATATATATATATTTATTTCATAACGTATGTATTTTATATATTATCATTATATTATTCACCATTCATGTTTAATTACAGTTGACCAGTGTTGTTAAAACTATACCGGTTATCAAACTGGTCAGAGTATTGATATAGTGGTACAGTGGTTCAACCGATAGTTCAGTAATTAAACCGCATTAATTTATAATCCATATTCATAATCTATTCAAAATTCACATAAACAAACAACTTTAAGTTTTTAACAAATTCAAAGTCTAAATTACAAAACATACATCATTCCAAAAGTATCACTTAACAACTGTAAAATATAAATAAATGACACAAGTTCAGAACTCACTCTACAAAACAAATAAATTTGGAGTTTTAACATTTAACACTAAGGATTCAAAGTTGTCACTCAGATTACACACAAATGTTAGGAACCAAAAGATGTAATCTAAGTATACCTTGGAAGCATGTGCCTTGAAGTGTTGAAGAAGAGTTGTAAAGATGGGTCACATTGTAATGAGTTTTTAAGTTTTTTTATAAAAAAAAGTGTATAAACCAGCCGGTTTAGTCAAATACTAGCCAGTTCACCGATTTTTGACCAATTTTGATATTTGACCGGTTCAACATCTATATCGTACCGACTAGGGGTCCAGCTCATTGGTTTTCCAGTCGAATCGACCAATACAGTACGGTTTTTACATCATTGCTATTGACTCTTCAAAAAATGTAATACAAATACATAATCAATGATATACTGATTATGTATAAATCTTTATATCAACATTGCATAGATATTACACGCCATATGTAAACAATCGAATTTTCAAACATTCATTTTAATTGATTGGATAGATGAATATTCAATTATATTGTTTTTTTAATTATAATGAAAAACACTTTGGAAAAAATTATCCTTTTTAAAATCACAATTTCAAAAAAAATTTAAAAAAAACACACTTTTAATAAAATCATTGTTTAAAAAATACAAGTTTTTTATTAGAAAATGCATTTTTTATCTAAGAAAACATTGTTGGAACAACTTATTTTAAGAAAACATCTTTTTTTTAAGGAATCACTTTTTAAAGAATAGCATTGTTTTATAATAAATCACTTCTAAAGATCATTCTGAAGGGTTTTTTAAGAAACATTTTTAGAAAAATGATTTTTAAAACGTTTGAAAAAAATTAAATTTGCAACATTGAATGTGATGTTTAAGGTTTTAAATATAAGGGTTTTGTGTTGATTACAATCTCTGATATCATATTTATCTTAATTTTAATGAAAATATTTTTAATGATTTTGATTAGATTGTCTTCTATTTTCATGTTTATACTTCGTTGAGTTGATATATCTCTAAAGATTATATTCAAAATTACCTTTTGTTTTGATATTTACCCTATTTTGAGCTCGCGTATTTAAAATGAATAAAATTTAGTATTATAGAATTTGATGACTATATAAATCAATGTGTAGTATTAATTGAATGATATTTATGTAAATTTTTAGCTGAAAAACATACTCAATTATCTTCATTTTAATTTTTGCACTTAATATTATTATGAATTTCTCTCAATCTTCTCCGATATAATATGATAAGAATAAAATATTTCATTATACATATAATTTATCTCATTCAGCTAGTAAAAGTATGACATGTGTACTATTTGTTTAGTTTTAGAAATATTCTTTTAGAAAATGATCAAATAAGATACAAGTCATGATTTTAGTGGTTGAAGGAAATAATTTATTTCCTTATTACAACATATATATACTTTATTTTCTAATATGATATTTCTTTTATCTCTCACTAGGAATTATGTCCACTCTCTCATGTATATATAGATGATAAAATGAAAAATGTTAGCGGACCCACCCTAAATCCACCCGCATAGCCCACAATTTTTTTGCGGACAGAACATGTAACAAAATTTACTTGTTTTGCTCGCCAAGTTCGTGGACATTTCTTTTGAGCAATGCATGTAACACACAAACATAATGTAAGGAGAAA
This sequence comes from Lupinus angustifolius, assembly GCF_001865875.1. Taxonomy (NCBI): domain Eukaryota; kingdom Viridiplantae; phylum Streptophyta; class Magnoliopsida; order Fabales; family Fabaceae; genus Lupinus; species Lupinus angustifolius. Next base: position 9,821,838 of record NC_032026.1, on the reverse strand, counting down.
ATAGAAAAGTTTAAAATAAGATATGATATAATTTTATCAATTTAATATAAAATATGAAAGTTATTTTAAAATATTGTTCATTCAACTACCTTATTTAATTTCTTTTTATTTTGTTTTATATTTTTTCAATTTATAAGCGCTGATTTGTGGCACGGTTTAGCAACATCCTTGACACAATAGTAAGTTCAAATTGACAATTTTATCTGATTCTAAATGGAGACTTGGAGAGGTCAAGTGTTTCTGCACTTAAGCCCTATCTAGCATCACCTAACATGATTTTCCACATGAAAGATGAACGGTTAAGAAACAAGAAAAAAACATGGGAGAGCCTTGTTCTTCTTTTTTGTTCATGTTCAATTATAACTGACTCTCCCTTTAACCATTGTTTGCAAAGTACAGAGTGGACATGATAAGAAAAAGTGGGTGATGTTAGAGAAAAGAGTATATAGGTACAGAATTATTAAAATGGTAGGAGGTATTGACAAATCTTTTTGATGAACAAGAAAGATGAGACATTCATGAATGAGAAATATAAGAAAAACTTAAAGTTTGAAGAAGAAGAAAGAAGGAGAAAGAATGAAATATAGCTTTATTGAATTGAATAAAAAAAATTCTCATCATATTGATTTGAATGTGTGATAGTTTACAATGAAAGTAAACTAAATATACATGTAAAACTAACTAAAACTACTAAAACTAACTGTTGGGAACAAGCTGAACAATCAAATACTAAAGAGTACAGAGACAATAGAATAACACAAGAGATTTGGTAACGAGGTTCGGCCAATTGTGTCTGCGTCCTCGGGAGCGTTGAGCGACTACTACTATATATTATTAGAGAATTAGGATTAATGTTTAATTATTTTTCTCCTTGTAACATTAGGTTTACATAACATAAATATATAGCTCTCTACCCCAACCCCTTTACATCAGCCCAATCCTATAACGTGTATTGCTGTTATCTAGAGATATGAGTCATTGCACAACAATCTCTACCATGACGAATATCATCAATCTCCATCTCCCACAATTGGGTTGGGGGCGCTCCATAGTCCAGCATCAGTGAATGTTCAGCAAGCTCAGACAATGTCTGAACTTGTCCATGGTAACCAGTTTGGTTAATATACCAGCTGCATTTTCTGAAGTGTGAACCTTCTACAATAGTATCTGCTCACAAGCTACTATCTCTCTTATCTTGTGAAATCTCACATCAATATGTTTGGTCCTAGCATGATACACCTAGTTCTTTCCCAAGAAGATAGCACTCTGACCGTCACAATGCAGCGGACTCCACCTTGTTCAATGCCTAACTCATTTACCAGCCCCATAAGCCATAAGGCTTACTTAGAAGCTTCACCAGCTGCCATGTACTCTGCTTCAGTTGTGGACATAGCAACAACAGACTGAACTGATGATCTCCACATAATTGGTCCACCTACAAGGGTGAAGACAAACTCCGGTGTGGACCTTCTATCATCCAAGTCTCCTGCATAGTCCTAATCAACATAAACAATAACTGAAGGCTTACTCTGTTGGCTGCCAAACATGATACCGAGACCTGTAGTCCCCTTTAAATATCTGAAAATCCATTTGACTGCTTCCCAATGTTGCTTCCCTGGTTTCGACATGTACTTGCATACTTGACTAACTGCTTGTGCCAAGTCTGGTCTAGTACAAACCATAACATACATCGAGCAATCCACTATACTGGCATATGAAACCTTTGACATGTATTTCTTCTTTTCATCTGTCTTTGGACACTGATCTAGGGAAAGCTTGAAGTGATTTGCCAATGGAGTGCTCACTACTTTAGCATTGCTCATATCAAATCTCTCTAAGATCTTTTCAACATAGTTTTGCTGTGAGAGCCATAGTTTTCTAGCTCTCATATCCCTGTGAATCTCCATCTCAAGAATATTCCTAGAAACCCCTAAATCTTTCATGTCAAACTCCTTACCTAGCATGACTTTTAGCTCATTGATACCACTCAAATGATTAGCAGCAATCAACATATCATTAACATAAAGTAACAAAAAAATAAAAGAACCATCGTCAAGGCTACTGACATAAACACAAAAATCATACTCACATCGCTTATAACCAAGTTTCAACATATAAGTGTCAAACCGCTTGTACCACTGTCTGGAAGACTGCTTCAACCCATATAGAGACTTCTTCGACTTGCAAACCAAGTGACTTTGTCCAGCTGCATTGAACCCCTCTGGTTTTGTCACGTAAATATTCTCCTCTAATTCACCATTGAGAAAGGCAGTCTTCACATTCATCTATTCTAAGTGCATATCCCGGCTGGCTACCAAGGCAAGCATTGCCCTGATAGAAGTGTATCTCACCATTGGGGAGAAAATCTCATTGTAGTCGATCCTCTTCTACTGTGAATACCCTTTTTCTACAAGACGAGCCTTGAACTTTTCCCCTTATTTTTCTGATACTGTTGGCTTCCTCTTGTACACCCGCTTGCACCCAACTGCACGCTTGTCTGGTGGCAATGGAACAAGCTCTGAAGTTTGGTTCTTCTGTAAAGACTTCATCTCCTCCATCATGGCACCCATCCATTGTTCTTTCTCCTGGCAGTTTATAGCCTCTTGAAAGTTACATGGATCTCCTGAACTGGTATGGAGAGCAACTGAAGCCATATCCTCAAAGCCATATCTCTATGGAGGTTTGATAGGACGTATATCCCTGTCTCTAGAAAGTAGATACTTTTGCACACCTGAACTCTCCATCTGAGAATCATCATGTTCTTGACTTGAACTAGTACATGGTTCCTTGCCTTTATTCACCTAAACCATTTCATTTTCTATTAGAATCATATTTGATCCCAAAGTCTCTCCATTTGGCATGAGTACATCTATCAAAATTGACTGTTTCATCATGAAATCCTCATCAAACACTACATCTCTTCTCAACACCATCTTTCTGGAAACTGGATCCCAGAACTTGAACCCTTTCACACCTTTGGTATATCCAATGAAGATACACCTCTTTGACTTAGGATCAAGTTTAGATCGTTCATCACTAGGTACATGTACATAAGCAAGACAACAAAATATGTGTAACATATTATAATTGACTGGGTTACCTGTCCATACTTCTTATGCAACTTTACCATCCAATGAAGCCTGTGATGATATATTGATGACATAACATTTCATACTAAGTGCCTCTACCCAAAATCCTTTGGAAATTCCAGCATTCAGTCTCATACATCTGGCCCTCTCTGTAAGAGTTCTATTCATCCTCTCTACAACACCATTCTGCTGAGGAGTCTTCTTCACTGAAAAGTGTCTCTGAATGCCACGTTCCTCACAGAATTTATGAAACTGTGAGTTTTTGTACTCCGTACCATTATCTGACCTCATGTATTTTATTTTCCTGCCAGTTTGGTTCTCTACCTCTGCCTTCCAAACTTTGAACTTGATAAAGACTTCTGACTTATGCTTCAGAAAATATACCCAGACCTTGCAAGAAAAGTCATCAACGAAGGTAACAAAATACCTAGAACCTCCTAGGGATGGTTCCTGAGTGGGGCCCCATACATCAATGTGGACATAATCTAGAATGCCCCAAGTTCTGTGTTGGCCAGCCTTGAAACTAACTCGTGTCTGTTTCCCAAGCACACAATACTTGCACAAATCTAGCTTGCATTTGCTGACTCCCCTCAACAGTCCTCTTTTGCATAGTTCTGTCATGCCATGCACACTCATATATCCTAAACACATGTGCCATAATTTTGTAGCATTATGGTCTGAATCTACTGAGATCTCTTCAGCTACTGCAGCAACTTCACCTACAACTGTTCTCCCTAACAACTTGTAAGTGTTCCCTGCAGTCCTTTTACCCTTCATCACAGTCAGAGCACCTTTGCATACTCGAAGAATATCACTGTCGCTCTATAGCTAAATCCTTTGGCCTACAATGTCCCCAAAGAAACCAAATTCTTCTTCAAATCTGGTATGTGCCTAACCTCACATAACGTCTTCACTACACCATCATCCATCACAATTTTGAGTTCTCCCATACTAATAATTTCGCATGCTTTATTATTTCCGAGATACACAAACCAAAATTGAGTGCCCTGTATGTCGTGAACCATTCATTATTTGGCGTCATGTAGTGGGAACAACTAGTGTCAAGTATCCACTCATTTGTACTATGATTTGATGATAGAGATAATAGATCAATTTCACTGTTGTAACCAGAGTCATCTTTCTGTGCAACATTTGTAGATGTAGATACTCCATCTTTCCCCACTAGCTTGCTAGGACTCCATTCATTGGGACAATCCATTTTGTAATGCCCAGTCTGTTTGCACTTATAGCACTCTACTAGTGTTCTTCCCCTAGAATTTGGTCTTTTCCCTTTGGCAGGACCTCCTTTGCCTTGTCTCCTCCCACACGCTTGGCTCCCTTTCACATACAGACCATCACCCTGAGACCCTTCACCTAAATTATGTCTTCTTTGAGTGTGGGACATAAGTGCAAATGTGATCTCATCCAGTTTAATTGAGTCAGCACCTTCCTGCCATCTTTAGGTCATAGAGTCTTTGTTACAAATACAACTTATTTGTTAGAGACATGGACATGAATCGCTTCTCTAATTTCTCCCATACTTCTGTTGATGATGTCAGATCCATAACATTATACATCACCTCATTTGATAGACAAAGCTGTATGGTTCTCGCAACCTTCTCCTTCAACTCTTCCCAATCCAGTTGATCCATACCTTCTGGTTTATTCTCACGCAGCGCCTTTGATAGACGTTGTTGAGCCAACACATCCTTAACCCTCCTTTGCCACAATCCGAAATTACCAATTCCATCGAACTTCCCCACCTCGAATTTGGTACCTGGGTTAAGAGTCACCTGATATCAATTATTGGGAACAAGCAAACAATCAAATAGTAAAGAGTACAGAGATAAGAGAATAACACAAGAGATTTGGTAACGAGGTTCGGCCAATTGTGCCTATGTCCCCGAGAGCGTTGAGCAACTACCACTATATATTATTAGAGAATTAGGATTAGTGTTTAAGTCCGAGAGCGTTGAGCAACTACCACTATATATTATTAGAGAATTAGGATTAGTGTTTAACTATTCTTCTCCTTATTACATTAGAGATCTTCTTGATCAAGAAGATCTCTCTTACCCATGGCTTCTACCATTTTAATATGGTATTAGAGTATAATTATTCTTTTGTTAGCTTCTGTGCTCATGCTTCTATGAAGAACTTCCATCTTAGCCCGCTACAAGGAGAAAGAACGGAAAATGTCTACCAAAGTTACAACAAGCTTCACACACAAAAACCAGAATCTTCAAAAATCCAGAAATCACGTTCTTCTTTTTGGTCATTACCAAATTCTCAATTTCTTCGCTTCATACCTTAAACTCATTCATCACACTATGTTCATGAAGAAGGAGGTGGAAAATTCTCATCACATCATACCTGCTTATGTCAAAGTTGGTGGCATCACTTGTTCCTCTGCACTTGATTGCTGCTATATCATACGCTTCAACAACTTCTTGTATGCTGAATGTATCAAGATACAAGTCCTTGTTTCTAGCAAACCTTTTGATGAGCCTGCCACCATCCATGTTGATTGTTTCCAATGTTTAAAGATTGGTTATTTTCTTTCTTTATCATTCTCTTTTATAATATCCAAGATTCATCCTTTATCCCCAATTATTTTTTTACTACTCTATTTTCTTTACCCCTCTTTCTCATTAAACACACAACATTATAGTGTGTATTTTTCTTTATTGAAGCATCATCTTAGGATCAAGTTTTAGATCCATTTTCTCTCTTTCATCCATTATGGTTGGTTTGCTTCTGCCAATGGTGGTTAAGCGTCCTTATTGCATTTTAAAGCTAGGAGATCAAGATTCGCTCACCGACAAGAGGATGTATTAGAGTATGCATGATGTTCAACATATTTCAAGCTTGGAATGTTGGATACATTCCAGCTTGCGAGGGATATTAGAATATGTGAAATTTTGTCAGAGTTAATTGATTAACACTATAGTTAATGGAATAACTGTGTAACAGTTAACCGATTAACACTGTAGTTAATCGATTAACTGGGTAGTTTTTCAGTTTGTTTCAGTTAGTTAGTTTGTGTACGATAATCGATGAATCAAAAGAGTTAATCGATTATCTGGTTAACAAATTATGCTTTTAATTGTTATATACAAAGGGGTATTTTCCTAATCTTTGTATCTCAATTTCATTCAATTTTGTAATGAGAGTTCAATCATTTAATAAGAATATTATCAATTTTTGTTTCTTGTTTTATTAAGATTCAAGTATAGCTCTACCATTTTAACAAGAACTTCTTCAAAACAACTTAATAATGTGAAAAAAGAGTACTTAAGTACAGAGTGGACATGATAAGAAAAAGTGGGTAATGTTAGAAAAATTGTATGAATTAATAATATGAATTTTATATATTATTATTGTAACATCTATCATTTATATTAAATTATTATTGACTATTTAAAAAATAATTCAAATAAAAGGTGAATAATTGTGATAGTATATAATTTTTTACATACATAGATATTACATGTTTATACTGCTCTTTGGAATTTAAAATCAATTAATTAATACTTTGTTGAAATTTTAATGTTGAAGTTTCACCTCTCTGGAAATAAGCCTTGTTTGCAAAGCTAGGGACGAGCGAGATAGGGATAAAGATTAGTTGTGCTAAACTATATTATAAGTCATATTTTGAATCGATGATATTGAAGTAAAATAGAAAAATGATAAATATTTAATTTTTTGATTAACATAACATATTTTTATTGATCCGAACATAATAAATTTATCTTGGATATACATCAATAACAATAAAAAACCTTATAAAAAAGAGCTTCCAAAATCAATTAAACTAACATGACTCTGAGGTGAAGATTTATGTACTCCCCAAATAAGAATTTATATATATTCATGATAATATTTATCATTTATTTGTATTATTTTTTTCCTGAAGAATCAACTATAATTAAGCATAAATAGTGGATGATGCAATGACAATATATAAAACTCATATATTGTCATTGTCAGTAAATATGTTTTTTTCTCATAATAAAATATGATTATAAACATAAAAATACTGATTCATTCTAAACACTGAATTTGAACGAGGTTAGGACCAATGTGATATGGCCTTATAATTTTAGAGGATGTAATCATGTATCTCATAGAAAAACATAGAGCATGAAAATGAAATTCACCTTTGCGCATGGTAAGTCAACTTTAGATAAATGTATTTCAAAGAGTATTTAGCATATATGTTTTGCTTCTCGTTAGAGAATTTAACTTAAAAAAAAATTACTTAGTTATCCTTTCATTTCGGATGAGATATTGAAATACCTCATTAGCATGTGAGAATTTAATATTAAATCCCAAATTTTATACTTGAAACTCACTCATATTAACTCAAAAGCATAAAACAAAGATATATAAACTATTAGGATTGATTCAGTAGTGAGCAATGGGAGAAGATTTGCATGAGAATATAAGTTGAAACCTCATTGCTACCATTATAGAAATGCATAATATTCTTAGTGACTCAAATCATTGTTAATGTGACCGACAACTCTCAGTAGCACTACTCATTTAGTTTAGTTTGGTCATTGTTTTTTATATGAACAATTACTCATCACATAATAAATTACTAACGTTCCAAACATTCTTAAAAAAATTAGGTTACTCTGGTAAAATTCAATCAACTCTACGTTTTTTTCCTAAGAATTTGACCCATTGTTTTAACCCTTTTATTTTGGTGAATGTTTCTTTAACCCACAAGCAATAAGATAAAGATCTACAGTCCAAAACCTCATCCTCTAGTCATTCCCCAACCAATTAAGTGAAACAAAATTACAATAAGTCTTGAATATTTAATTTTTTAACTAATATTATATATTTTGATTGGTTAAAGATAGACTTGGTAACGTTGTTGGGAATAACAGATCTTTGTTCACTGGCAATATTATTTGTTCCAAAACTTTTTTGGTGAAGTTTTGATAATGCAAACACTAGTTCCTTGTGAAAAAAATGACAAATTACTATTAAAAAAAAGTGTATGTATAAGTGAAGGAAAGTATGAGACTTCAATGAAAAGTAAAGTGAATGAAAGAGAAGAAATAAACCGATGTTAAAGAACAAAAAACTATCTAATTCAAAAATATTTGAAGTCATATGTAGTTAGGTACTAAATTTTAATTTACATAAAGAGAATGATTGGTTTAAATAGATCTAAGATTAAACGTAATAAACTAATTTGTATATTAGTTTACGTGTAAATAATAGCATGTGGTGGTTAACGTAGGATGAAGGGAAAATAAGAAGCAAAGGTGCTGGCAGAATAGTAGTAATCTAATGCTTTATTCACGGAATGTTACATGTTATTATTATAAATAGATCCACCACATTCTGCTTCATGATTCATTCCTCATCATAAACTGCAAAACCAAGTTCTATTCTTCTTCACCATTACCACTCTCTTCTTCTTTTTCTATCATCCTAGTAGACAAGGTAATGTTTTGATCTTTTTCCTTTTTTGTGTTCCTCTTTCTTGCATTTTGTTTATGTCATTTTGGTATAACTGTTTTTTTTTTATGAAGAGATTCATTGGCTATTTGGGTCTAAATTGTCCTAGATCTGGTACCTTATTTTATTACATGGGGATTCAGATTATACAATTTGCATGTCACTTGTCTCATTTCATGTTTCTGCATGTGTACGTAGATGCCAAGGAACACTAAACATAAGGCCAATAAAGCCTTTGTTTATGTCCAAAAATGGGACAAATTACTAATATTATTTATCTGAATTAGTATAAAAAGTTCTAGTCTTAAAGATAAGTTTTCCTTTCATCCTTTTCATTACATCACTTGCATTTTCTTATGGAACATCCTCTGGATCTATAACTCTCTCATGTTTGATCCTATTGAAAATTATAGATCTCTTTCATTTTCTTAGGTTAAAAGCTATCTTATAAAAAGTTATTCTTAAATGAAACCTAATCATTTCTGTCTCTCTGTTCCAGACTAATCAGTGTTTGTCAACAAGTTAAAAATAACACTTTATTTTAACTTTATTTTATGAAAATAATATATTTAATCTACATGTCTAGATAAGTGGGTAAGATAGAGTTGAGATACTAAGTTAGGACATGTGATTTCCATCCTCGTTAAAGACTACATGTTACATATATTATCCTTCTCCTTTCTATTTAGTCACTTTCAATTATACATTTTTGGTCCGTTCATGTTAAGTGGTTATAAACATTCAAATTAGAACAAACTTACATATTAATGTGATGTTTAATTTTGACCCACCAGTGATACAGAATAACAGAATAGGTTGCTGACAACAAACAAACAAAAATGGTGAAAATTTGTTGCATTGGAGCTGGCTATGTTGGTGGTCCAACCATGGCTGTGATTGCCTTAAAGTGTCCCAAAATTGAAGTAGTTGTAGTAGACATCGCCGCGCCGCGAATCAATGCCTGGAACAGCGACCATCTCCCAATCTACGAGCCTGGTCTTGAAGAAGTAGTGAAGGAGTGCAGGGGAAGGAACCTCTTCTTCAGCACTGATGTAGAAAAACATGTCTCAGAAGCTGATATAGTCTTTGTCTCAGTGAACACTCCAACAAAAACTCAAGGCCTTGGAGCTGGAAAAGCAGCTGATTTAACATATTGGGAGAGTGCAGCTAGAATGATAGCTGATGTTTCAAAATCAGACAAAATTGTTGTTGAGAAATCAACTGTTCCTGTGAAAACAGCAGAGGCAATTGAGAGAATTCTAACTCATAATAATAAAGGCATTAATTTTACTATCCTTTCAAACCCAGAATTTCTTGCTGAAGGTACAGCAATTAAAGATCTTTATAATCCAGACAGGGTCCTTATTGGAGGTAGAGAGACCCCAGAAGGACAAAAGGCTATAGAAGCTCTCAAAAATGTTTATTCTCATTGGGTTCCAGTGGATAGAATCCTTTGTACCAATTTGTGGTCTGCTGAACTCTCAAAACTTGCTGCTAATGCCTTCTTGGCACAGAGAATTTCTTCAGTTAATGCTATGTCTGCACTTTGTGAGGCTACTGGTGCTGATGTCTCCCAGGTAACCTTCTTCCATTAACAACAGATTTTGACAACTTTTTCTTTCTTATAATAAATGAATATAACTTTTTTCTTACTTATAGACCAATGATCAGATACCTTATTGAACTTAAAAACGACTATAGTTTATAATTTTAATCGAATGGGGGTGGACTACTTTGAACCAGGAAAATTACAGCACAATCGTGTTAAACCTATTAAATTGGAATCACCGGAAAATTACAGCACAATCGTGTTAAACCTATTAAATTGGAATCACCGGAAACTGAACCAGATAGTCCACTTAAAATTTAAAAAAAGCCAAACACTACTATACTGTTTTATTTTATTTTGGTTTAAAAAATATGAAGATATGTTACCCCAATATAATTATATATAACTACTAATTATATAAAATTTTGCATTATATATTTATACATAATAATCAATTATATATGACATCATTGATCCAATTGTAATATTTGACCTCTTTTGGTTTGATTTCTAGCTTGGTTTGATTTTTATATGTGTATGTGTGTTTTTTGTATATACTTGGCCTCTATCTAATATTTTTTGGATCGGTTCCTACATGAAGGTATCCCACGCAATAGGCACAGACTCAAGGATTGGACCAAAGTTCTTGAGTTCCAGTGTTGGCTTTGGTGGCTCATGCTTTCAGAAGGACATATTAAACTTGGTCTATATATGTGAATGTAATGGCCTACCCGAGGTAGCAAATTATTGGAAACAAGTGATTAAGGTGAATGACTACCAAAAAAGCCGATTTGTGAACCGAGTAGTTTCCTCAATGTTCAACACAGTTTCAACTAAGAAGATTGCTATTCTTGGTTTTGCTTTCAAGAAAGACACAGGTGACACTAGAGAAACACCAGCTATTGATGTGTGTAAAGGATTATTAGGGGACAAGGCTAAATTGAGCATTTATGATCCTCAAGTTACTGAGAGCCAAATCACAAAGGATCTTTCAATGAAGAAGTATGATTGGGACCACCCTGCTCATCTTCAACCAGTAAGTCCAACTTCCAAAAAGGATCAAGTTTCAGTGGTTTCTGATGCATATGATGCAGTAAAAGATGCACATGGTGTTTGTATTCTAACTGAGTGGGATGAGTTTAAGAACCTTGATTACAAAAAAGTTTTTGATAACATGCAGAAGCCAGCATTTATATTTGATGGAAGGAATGTTGTGGATGTTAAGAAGCTTAGGGAAATTGGGTTTATAGTTTATTCCATTGGGAAACCACTTGATTCATGGCTCAAGGACATGCCTGCAGTGGCTTAAAAGGAAAGTGCAATCCATAGAGAATGCCCAATTCTCATTCTTATGATTTTGTCTCTTTATACATGTTTTGTTTGATGAGATTTTATGGCACGACTGCACCAAATGTTGTCTTTTTTTGCTAGCTAAAAATTATTATTTCTTTCCCTGCCTTTATGTAATAAATAATTGAGGAAATTTTATACCATGCATTACATTTCTGATGTTTTTACTGATATTGATTATTGTTGTATTATAACACTTTAAGATGAATGTGAGTTGTTTTAAGTGATAAATATTTTTTTCCAATTTTATGGATAATTTTTTTTACAAGGAGAATTATCATATCCTGACTATATATGTTGTGGATGTTCATGGCTCAAATAATGTTGTCTCCCATGAAAGATACAGCTAGTGTACACAAAAAGTGTAAGATACAGCTAGTGTACACAAAAAGTGTTATATATTGACACTAAATACTACAGTGTCCTCTCCAGTGTAGTTATATGAAGTATCTTTTCTTTAGAGCACTTTGTTTATATTATAAGTTGTGTTATCAAATTGAGCTTGGACCGGTGGGTATCAAATCGGAGTCGCTTATTTTTTGGGCCTGCCATGACCACTAAAGGTATGAATCATTTCTACTCATTTGTTCATTCACTAGGTAAGTCCAATAAGCTCAACGGGCCGAATTAATCAATTTTTATAAAAAAATATCAAAATGATATCGTCTTGGGAAGAAAAAGAATTTTATGTTTTAAACTTATTTATAATTATGTTTATGGTTATTGAAGTTATATTTGTCATATCTTAACTTATATTGTAACATAATCTTAGTTATTTAATTGATTTAAACATATTTGTTCATTTTTATTGTGATTGAAACATAAAACTTATGTTTATTGATATGTTTTCAACTTATTTGTGATATTGTGATGTAGTAAAAAAAATTGTTGGTTATTTAAATTTATTTTTTATTAAAAATTGTTAATTTTTAATTAATATTGACATCATATATTTAACGAGTGTAATAACATCTAGTATATCATTCATTTATATTATTATTATTTTGTAAAATGTCAATGATATGATTAAAAATAAATAGTGGATGATGAACTGACAATATATAAAACTCTTACACTATCAATATATATATATATTTTTTCCAATATTTATTACATTTATAACACATTTATTTAAGAGGTTACAAAATAAGTAATCTAATTTTAATAATGCATGCAACTATTAAAACTGATATATGGTCTTAACGAGTGGTTGCCAATTCGTTGGCTCATTGAGGATAATATGAATGATGTATTAACGCATCAACAATAATTATGGCCCCAATACATTATATTACAAATAGTTTCTTTACTTCCCATCGAATATAAAACAAAAAATAAGTTGGTTGAGGAATTCTGAATTTAGTCGAAGAAGATTATTAAGAAATACAAAAGCAGTAAATTTGAGAACATCACTTCAATTTGTTTTTATCATTGTTTTATTAGAGGATTGATATCATCAATAATAACGAGATCCTAACACTTTATTCCTTCGACAGTTAGACATTATATGTTGCATTGGATGTGATGTAAAAAGTACTAGAGAGAGAAAGCTTGAAAAGTTAATAGAAATATTTAGGGGTGTATGTAGATTCGGTTTAAACCATGAAACCAATGGAACTGAACCAACTATAAAATATGGTTTAGTTTGGTTTTATGGTTCAGTTCGGTTATTTTTTTAAGGAACCATTTATGTTTGATTTATGATTTTAGAAATTTAGAAATTGTTCGAACCAAACCGTATATTAAAGAAACAGGTACTAGGAGATGATGTTTTATTGTTGTTTAATTATTCAACCAATTTTGTGGCTAAAATTAGGGGTGAGCAAGACTCGGCCCGACCCGTAGACTCATCTCAACCCGATGACTTAGGGACGAGTCTGACCCGTCCAAATAAATAAAAAAGGACAAACTCGATTAAAAGGGACAAACCCTTCATAAAAAAGGACAGGTTCAGGTCTATGTCCAGGTCATCTGACCCGTCCCTTATAGTTATATATCAAGAATAATAGAATAAGTATCTATCAATACCAATTATGTTTAGTCAACATAACTCAAATACCTACAAGCTCACACAAGATATCCACACCACATAACTCAAATACCCATTATGCTTAATCATTAATCTTGAATGAAGAAAACCACTTAATTTTTAGTTTGTGTACTTTATGTGAACTCCAATTTAAGTTTTATTTTTCAGTTAATAGTTAGTTATTGTCTTCATTTTTGTGTGAACTTTTGAGTATTTGCATGTTATTGTCATTTCAGTTCTCATGTGTTTTTTATCATTTACAAGAATACTTCAGCTTATGTTGACACTTGATAATTTAAATTGTTCTCAAATTTTCAATGTCTTCTATAATTTCCAATCACATCACATGATTGTGATAGTTTTTAGTTTGAAGGATGCAATTGACGGGACGCAAGTTTTAGTTGAGTTTATACATAAATTTGATAATTTTGATTGTGCATGCTTAGAGATTTGAGGGGGGAAAATCTACGTTTGTCATTTTGTCATTTTCCAACTAGGACTCGCCCTTATCTTGACCTGTCTTATTTTGGACTCGTCTCTCACGCGTCTCATCCTAATTAGGGATGAGTTCGGGTTCAAAAATTGACCTGATCAATATTTAGATATGGATGGGGGACATGTTTAACTCATTCCAACCAATCTCACGCTCACTCCTAGCTTAAATTATCAATTTTGTATGAATTATAGTCTTATATATGTTACTAAATTGTTATTATGTTAGTATTATATATATGTTATTACTTACTAAATTGTTAGCGTCTTGATGATTTGGAACATATCTTCCAACTTTTGTAGTATTAAGTTTGAAACTAACATATATCATACATTGTTATACATCTCTTGTAACACATTTTGAACTTTCAATTGATATAATATTTTTTATAAAAAACAATAGGAAAAACTGTGAAACCGAACCATTCAATAGTGGTTCAGTTCGGTTCAGTTCATATAGTTAAATTTGCAGTTAATTAAGTGGAACCGAACTATAAGTTTGTGTTCGGTTCGGTCATTGAAATACACTAAAAACTGTACCAAACTAAACTTTTACACCCCAATAAATATTGAATGATAGGTTTGTGAAAATGAAGAAAAAATGAGACGTTTTTAAATACATATTAAAATGAAAAATGTTTTAATGAAAAATGTTTTCAAATAGGAAATCTTTTATAATTAATCAAATATATTAATCAATGTGTTAATTTAGTGGTGAGGGAATATCATTAATACTAGACAACATAAAAATAACATACTTGCATTTGTTTGCAAACCTATAATGTTTCCATTTTCAACAAATCTATCACCCAATAAACTTACACCATTTCTCTTGCAACTCTCACATTTTCATCCGTGACATTCTTTGAGTTGCAACTAACCTATTAGGAAATAGGAGACCTTGTGTCAACCAATTGCCAACAAAACTAAAGCATTGAATGCACCATGGTGGAGCATAGTGGTTAGTGGCAACTCTTCCCCATGAATGTTGTCATGATAATAAAAGGGATAATGGATGCGGTTGTTTGGTGGGAAGTAGTGCGGGTAGGAGTGAGAATAAGGGATGATTTTTATTAAGAATGTAATATTTATATAACCATAACAAATAAACTTCTAGGTAATAAGTTTAATTTAAGTGAATCTACTATTATATAAGAATAAGGCTGATATTATTACCAAAAAAGACATCTTCAAATCTTGACACTTTAATTTTTAGGGGGTAAAATTATAATAACAAATTTACTTTTCAAAAAAAACATTAAAACTTTTCAATTTCAAAATTTGAAACTCAAGTGAGTTTCTTTCCTCACCATTCTTTCCATTCATTTCTCACATACCCTTCTTTCTCTCACTCCATTTCCAATCTAACCATTTCTTCATTTTTTTTTCTTTCTCAAATTTTTCTTCTTTTTCATCTTTGTAACACCGTGAATTTTCTGTGTATGTTTTATTAATTATTTATTTTAACAACGATTTATTTTAGAAATTAATCGGTATTGAATTAGATTAAACCGTAGTTGAGTATTAGTCTTGGTTTGTGATTTCCTATTTTGTGGTAAATTTTCATAATTTTCTGTAACGGAAAGTTTTTAAGTTGGTGTCGGACCCAAATTCGCCCGAATTTGGTCCAATAACGTGTTTTTGAGTTCTGTAACTCGGAATCAAATTCCGATTGAGCCATTGGCTTTGAAATATTATTTCGAGTCAAGATAGACATCAAGTTTGTTCAAAACGCATTTATAATTATTTTAACTCCGAATTTCGTGTTTCGAAGTTCTAACTGTAAACCGAAAAATCGAGAGATTTTTATTATCCGATCGGGTATTAGCCGAAAATACTCGGGAATGGTTTAATTGAAAATGTGTCATCAAAAAGGTCACATCACTTTCATGTAAGAAGCTTGCTTGTTAAACAAACAAAAACGCATATTCTCTTACACAAAATCCCCTAAATCACTCAACAAATCCTATCACTCCATCGCCATTAGACACATCACCTATGCTAGTCTAAATCTACTTATTTTGCATTCAATTTTATGATTTGATGAGGGTGAGGCTCTCCTATAAATACCTAACCTCATTCTCTAATTTTTACATTAAATTTCCTATACAAATTAAGGTAGTCTTTTATTTTCTCTTCTTCATCTTCTTCTCATACTTCATAGAAAGTTATGAGCTTTTATTATGTTGTTCATAAAGTAGAGTTTATGTTTGTTCTTTGAGTATTTTATGAAGACATAACTAAAGGGGATGAGTTATTTGTTTGGAAATATTAGAAATTATTGTTAGTATTTGAATATATTTAAATGTGATGATTTTAACATCAAATGAACCTTTAATGTGTTTAGGAAAAAGTTTGTATTTTATTCTTGAAAGTTTATGATGTTGATGAGTTGTTGTTGAAAATGTTTCATTTGTAGAAAATATTATGTTTAAAAATGGTTTAACGTACTTTACTCTTTGATTTCCAAGTTAAAATAATGATTTGGAATAAAAGATGATTTATTAAAGTCTTGACTTCATAAACTTAAAGTGTTATGAAGTTTTGGATATTAAAGTAGTAGAAAGTCTTACCTTAGGATTTATT
>NC_032026.1:9773798-9805165 GCF_001865875.1 Lupinus angustifolius | reverse complement strand
GGTTAGTTTTAGTAAAAATGTTTTATTTACAAAAAATAAGATTTATGAATTATCGGAAAAATGTAGTGAAGTGGGAATACATGTCTAGAAAGGTTCTGTCTAAGGAAAGACTTGGTATTTAAAGGTGTCTTTACGACCCACCTCTCTTTCCTGGGAACTAGCATGGTCTATATCCACAGATTACGACATAATTTCGGTATAAGTTTTATTTAAAATCTTACTTTAAAAAGTGTTATTTGATTGTAAGACTTTCAATGACAAATGATGATTCAAGGATATTCAACCTTGAATCGGATGGACGAAAGCAATTAAATTCATTTTAAATCGCAAGTTTTATCTTCGCGTAAAAAATTATTTCGTAAGAATAATTATTATCGTCAGTTAACTAATTAATGTTATTTTGGCGTAATGAAGAGTTCGAGAGGAGATCAGATCAAGTAAGCTCACCTGCAAACAGAGAACCTAACGACCCGACACACTCAGGTGGGGAGAATACATCGTGACATAATGGTGTCCGAATATGACACCCGGATCTTCTAAACTATCTCAAAAGTTTGGAGTTATATTTGTGTATTAAGAAAAACCGTACTTAATCAAATATTTGTGTGCATGGATTTTGTATGTACACTTTCTTAAGTTGTATCTTTAGGATAGCTAAAAATATCAAGTATTGTGGTAGTTATCCATGAAGCAACACCATTCGAGAAACTAAAATGCATTAGGATCGAAAACAGTGGAGAGTTTTGATCTAGTAGCCCAAACTCCCTCACAAGTTTGGAGTTGTCTTGAGTATTAAGAAAGCTTGTACTTAATCAATTGCTTGTTTGTTTGGATTAAGTACAACAATATTTCTTATACCGATTTATGTTATGTTTATATATGCAAATACCATATTTACTATTGAATTATAATGTTTGAATGATTATTATGGGAATGATATGTATGTGATAATTAATAAATTCAAGGTTTAAAAACATGTGATATAAATGAGAAATATTTTCCTTGAGAAAAGTAATTAAATGATAATCAGGCTCTTCTCGCTTGAGCAAGACAGTTCTCGCTTGAGCGAGAAGTGTCTAGAGAAAATGAATGTTTTAGCTCGGGGCGAGACAACTCTCGCTTGAGCTAAAATAGGTACCAAGAGAACTGATTGTTTTCTCGCTTAAGTCAAAAATGGATGTGCCCTCGCTTGAGCGAGACAGCTCTCGCTTGAACGAGAGGGCTCCATACACACATGACTTCTTTTTAAGTCGTCTGAATAATAACACAGCTCTCGCTTGAGCGAGAAGTGTCTAGAGAAAATGAATGTTTTAGCTCTCGCTTGAGCTAAAATAGGCACCAAGAGAACTGATTGTTTTCTCGCTTAAGCGAGACACCTCTCGTTTAAGCCACAAATGCCTCAAAAGTGGATGTGTCCTCGCTTGAGCGAGAGGGCTCCATACAGACATGACTTCTTTTTAAGTCGTCTGAACGATAACACAGCTCTCGCTTGAGCGAGAAGTGTATAGAGAAAACGAATGTTTTAGCTCGGGGCGAGACAGCTCTCGCTTGAGCTAAAATAGGCACCAAGAGAACTGATTGTGTTCTCGCTTAAGCGAGACAACTCTCGCTTAATCCACAAATGCCTCAAAAATGGATGTGCCCTCGCTTGAGCGAGACAGCTCTCGCTGGAGCGAGAGGGCTCCATACAGACATGACTTCTTTTTAAGTCGTCTGAACGATAACTCTCATATATACGAGAGCCTAATGACATGTTTTCCATCAAGAAGTTGTAAAGGTAAATAACTATATGAAATTCTTGAAAGCAATAAAAGTAAGGAATTGATTTGTTAAAGGCGAGGGCCATAGGGCCCGTTTTGCGTGTTTTTGGCGCTCGAGCGGCCATATTTCGTCCGAGCACAAACCAGACATGTATTTTGACCAATTTTTGATGGATTTGTCGCTTGAGCGACAGTCCCTCGCTTGGGCGAGAATCAGGAAGAGAATTGAGTCTATTTTGATGAGTTTGTCGCTTGAGCGACACTTGTTTTGATGAGTTCGTCGCTTGAGGGATAGTGTCTCGCTTGAGCGAGAGACATACAATATTTTTTATTGTTTCTAATTGTTTGATTGCTTAGGAAATAGCCCTAGCTTGGGTGTGAAGTGTATTTACACTTGGGAAAGACCAAGACTCAGATGATTGAGTCTGGTGCCCAAAATTGACAAACTTATACAAGTACCTTTGTTCTTGCGCCTATTTAGGGCAAGGTTTTCGACTGTGATGTCATGATTAAGGCAATGCCCAAAATGGATTACATCATACCATGCAGTGAGGTCGTCTCACCATAAGAGGCTTTGCCATGTGGTCGTCCAGGATATTCAGTGATGGTTCGTAGTGGTAAGGATGTTATTCCTCTTTTACGTGATGACGTAAGATCGAGTCCCACATGAAGCATCCCTTTGGGAAATGTCTTAGGTTGGGCTGATCATATAAAATAATGATTAAAAGATTTAATCGGCTAACCTCGGTTAGTGTGCATATTCATTATGGATAATGAAGTAGTGGAGAGGAAATTTACGGGAGACGAGCGAGCCCCGAGATGTTGAGAAGGACGACGATGGCGGTGGTTGGTCAGCAAAGTCTCGAGGGTGAGCCTAGGTGAGACGAGTCCCTTGTATTCCTGGATGAGGTGCTCCGTTGGATTGGACAGTTCTCACAACACAAACTAGATGATCTCTGACAACCCCTCTTTGCAATCAGGATCAATGAGAGGGATGCCCAGAAAGTGTTTGATATGACACCGTTCTGAAATGGACAGTTTTTCAGAACAAATCGATCATATATCCTTCCGAGGAATATTTTGGTGCGTTCAAATCGGCTTGTTATGGGACCTGTACTCTTGGTTATTTCTGAATAGTATATTGGGAGGATATTGATGAAAGGATGAATGAAACAAGCATAACATTCATACATTGAGATTGTGGACTTTGATCCTCATAATCTGATATTATAACATCATTCATCATTGTGCATTTTTATATGTGATGTATATATTGTGTTTATTATGTGTGTCTGTCTGGATGTGATATTTCGTGTAATTCCATGCCGTCAATGAGTAATATTCATTAGATGTCTTACTACCTCTTCTTTCTGTTTGTCTTTGGGTCGCGTTTTGTTCAGATGGATTGTTCTATGAGAATTCGAAGTTACCACTTCTCAATGTCCCAAGAGGGGGCATGGAGGATTGAGGGAGATCGGCACACCCACACAAGCCCTTGCGACTTAGATTTGTGTAGAGTACTTTTTGATGTGCTGGATGTCTCAGCCTTTTGTGTAATTTTAGTTTGGGCGTATATTTCTTCTGCCTTGTATTTTGTACAGATATTTTCCGTTATTAAATGAAGTATGATTCAAAGTTATATTGAGTTATATTTTTATTACCTTTAAGTAATGGTGTTTTTTTATTTTCTGCAATGTATGTTACTTAAAATGATTTTCCGAAAATGAAACGAATATAAGGAAATAAATTTTATATGACATCATTATAAAAAAACAAAATACTCATTTTTTTAGCAATATTTTTGGAGTAATTTTAGGGGCGTTACAATCATAGTAACAATTTCTTCATCCGTGAAAACAATCAATGGACTTTTCATTCACACGTATGATTTTTCTTACAACATCTTATATTTATATTATCTCACTCACCCAACCTTTGTTATCATCACAGTATGAGTTTTCACAAGTATGATTTTTTTCTTATAAACATAACAATGAGTGATTTATATTACTTACATTTCATTTCTTCATCTCTCTCTCTTTTTCTTAACTGAAAGTTTTTAATGGCCACTCCCATTATGTATTCTTCTATTCCTTCACTGTCACCTCCTTCACCAAAGTCACCACTGGAGTACCCTGATTTGTATGGAAACGTCGTGAGATGGTCAGAGTTCAAATGTTAGAGAGAGAAATCATTTTTTTTGAGGTTGGTCAAAAAAGGTTACTTTCAGCTTCTTAACTCTAATAAAGGTAAACATAAAATGCCTTCCACTCAAATTCATTCACTGCTCCAACTGAAGCAAATATTGTTTCAAAGTATTTTCACATTTTGTCATTTTTATGTTAATGAGCCTAAGGAGTTTGATGAAATGTCTGGATGGTTGTGGTTTAAGTTTTATGTGTGTTTAACATTTCTTATATTAAATAAGATCCTAAAAATTTGAGATTGTTATTAATTACAGAAGTTTTTGTTTGAGTATCTCTATGTTGTTGGGTGTTGATACTTTGATTTCATTTTAAAAGCTTATTATTAGATTGTTAGCATCTTAGGGACATAACTCTATATCAGAATATGATACGAAGATTGTTAGTATATGACACACTTTTGTTTCATTATCTAATTTTTTTATATAGGACTGATGTTACAAAAGTCGTATACAATAATCATTATTTATGTTCAATTGTTTGTCGGCACACCTCTAATTTGATATACAAAAGGAAAAATGGATAAAAAGCATTAGTCTACGAATTATTGATTATTTTGTAATTAGACCAATTGCTAATCATATGTTGTTTGTAATTATTGAGCATTTCATTTCAAAATTTGGTGTTTTTGGACTTTAGAATTATTGTCTATTTTGTGTCTATCATTATCAGGATTACTTTCTAATTTTTATGGTACCATTAATACAACTTTTTTTATAGTATGGATGAATAGAAGAATAAAATAACAATGAGTTTTCTGTTTAGGGTAAGAAAATGTCTTCCTTTCAAATTCATTCGTTGCTTCAACTGTGGCAAATGATGGCCCAATGTATTTTCTCATTTTGTCATTTTTATGTTAATGATCCTAAAGTGTTTGATGAAATGTTTGAATGATTGTGGTTTAAGTTTTATGTGTGTTTAACATTTCTCATGTTAAATTAGATCCTAAAAATTTAAGATTGTGATTAAGTGGACAAGTCTTTGTTTCAGTTTCTCTATGTTGTTGGGTGTTGACACTTTGATTTCATTTTGAAACCTTATATTAGATTGCTAGCATCTTAGGGAATATGGCTCTATGTCACAATATGATTAGAAGATTATATATATTGAGCATTTCATTTCGAGATTTGGTGTTTCTGGATATGGTTGGACTTCAGAATTATTGTCTATTTTATGATTATCTTTATCTGGATTAGTTTCAAGTGGAGGTAATGTAAGACGTTATTGACATTTTCCTGAACCTGATTCAGAAAATTGGGAAATTTCTAAAGGTTGGGGACATTGCATTTCATGATCAATGTTGAACATTGAGTGAAAACAGAACAATGACTGATCTCTCCATTTCCAATATGAACATTCTTCTTCCTCAATTTTTTCTGTTTCACCGTTTCTTCTTGACCCGTGGATTCTAGATTGTGAGGTATGATTTCTCCTCATAACTTATTTCGAACTTCTTAGTGTTATCTTGGGTATGCATGTTATTTTGGTGTTATTAAAAACATTTTTTATCTGAAAAGTTAATATTTTTTGTTAATTTTTGCTCCATGAAAATGTTATCTTGCTTTTTTAGTTCAAGATAATAATTTTGGTGTTATTTTGGATATGCATGTTACTCTCATGTTGTTGATAACATTTTTAGTGTACTTATTTGTTAATTTTTTAGTTCAACATTTTTACCTGAAAAGTTAACATTTTTGGCATTTTTCCTCCATGAAGCTTATTTCCTGCTTTTTGAGTTCAAGATAACAAATTTTGAGTGATTTCCCATTACAACTTATTTGGAACTTCTGTATTATTTTCAGTGTGTATGTACTTTGAGTCTTTTGTTTCTCACAGTGAATTTATTTTTATCATTTTTTCTATATCAATATTTTTTCTTACTTTATTAGTTCAAAATTTACTAACAAAGATTATGAGTTTTTACATACCCAACAACATGATGACAATTATATAATTTGATAATGAGCTTTCTACTTTTGGTATCTTCTATATTGTTGAGTTGAAGACATTACATCTTTCCCATTTTTATACATGGAATGTGTTCATTATGCTTTCTAGGATTTGAAACCATTCAATAAACTTTATGAATAGAACAAACCTCATTTTTCTAGAGTAAGTGTAGGAAATATGTGCAAAATTTTGAAACACTTTTTCACTTGCATGAGAACAATTAGTTTTCTATGTCCTAAGAGAATCGGGTGCCGAGACTTTATTATGGACACATATGTAAGGCACAAATAACATTTGATAACAATTAATGTTTTATTCTGCATTGATCAATAAACTTGCTCCTTTTAGCATGTCATCCTCTTTCTCTATTCTTTTCTTCACATCAATATCATCTAAGTAAGTTTTGCATTTTCTTTCCTAAATACTTGCTATTTATTTATCCAATTTTATGCTTCTGTTTCTACAAAAAAAAATTATATATTACTATATATATTAAAAAAGGTAGGTTCATCTCTAACTATGCTCTATATATTCTTAATATTCACTGAAATCTCTAACTATGAACAAGTAACTCACAATCATTTAAGCAGAATTTGGTGAAGTCAAGAGAATCATAGACTACAGTCTACATCTACAGACTATGCTCAATATAGGTGCTCTTTCATACCACGATGCATACGATGTACACTACATTTACATTTCATCAACAATAAGTTATTATTTTCCTTATGGTAATATTATCACATACTTAAGTTTATTATATATTGTTGAATTTTTATTTTATACTACCAATTTTCTTCTATTTCTGACAATGTTACGGTTAAGCATTAATCATGTTCTTTGTTTTGCTTATGCTATGTCTTCCTCTTTCAAATTTTGTTATGTATTAATTCTTCTTACAAAAATTAAAATTATGCTATACATATTTAAGTTGCTAGACTACCAATTATATTCTATTTTTTACAATACTATGATTAAACATTAATAATGTTATTTGTTTTGTCTATGTTATGTATTCTTCTTATGAATTCTGTTATGTATTAGTTACTCTTATGAGTAATAAAATCATGTTATACATTTACTTAAATAGCAAAAAAAATAGTTCATATTTTTTAATATCTTTTGAAGAGTTTACAAATGGAATGTAATCAGGTTGTCTTGATGTTTTGAAGTTGTATGCTTGGAGTCAACACTCAACCCAACTCGTCTTGAAGTATTGATCATACCTTAGATTGTTATTAATTGTTCTATGCCAAGCTATCTGTTGGAGGAGAGTAGTATGCTATTGCCTTGAGTTACTATTCATTAATTCATTTAAGTCAAAATGACTATTGAAGAAAAAATATATGCAAATTTATTTTTGCCCTGAAATGACACTTTGCAATTTCTTTCAATAAATATAAAAACAACTTTAAGAATTATAAAAATTCTAGCCCATTAACGGTATAATGTTAGTGGCATTGAATTAATCAACTTATATATACCCATGTTGGGTAGAATCCCACTTACCCATGATCTGACTTTACGAGCAATTTTGGCAACTAAAGAGTGACAATGAAAATTAAAAAACTTGAAAACCTGTAATATTATTCATCATTCTTTATACTTTCAAAATAGATACTTGACTTACTTGGATTAACATCCAAAACAATATTCATAGAGAATTCCTTGAGTGCATTCATGATAATCTAGATAGTGCAGTATTCATAGGGTATGTAAACATGTTTAATATTACTTCAACAATTCATAGCACTTTAAACAACACATAACATGATTTAAGTCATTATTTGTTTACTTATATGTCTACACTAAAACCGAAGGAAAAATCTTAGCAAGTAGTTTTTTATGCAAATAGCAAGTATTTATTTTTTGGTTAAGTCACTCGCATACAAATAGAATAAATTATCAATAAATTTCTAATTTTAGCCTTGCAATATTACTTTAAAGCTATGACCAAGTTTTTTTTATCTCAATCCATTATTCCTTCTAGCTTAGGATTAAACATAGTTTTTTTCTCATTGGTAAGGGTTGCTAGGAACCTTATCGTTTATTTAAGTATTTTTCCTAGGGATTTGGTGAAAAAAGAGATTAATTTTCTCTATATGTTGTTGTTATTGCTATCTATAACTTGATGTTTGAGATTGTTGTATATGAGTTTACTCTTATTTCCAACTAAATATACTAACAGTTGGGTGATTTTTGTTTAGGGAAAATGCTAACTGAACACAATAAGAAATATTTCCTCATGCTTATATTGTTAATATTTTATTTTATACTTCTACCTATTGTATAGTTGGCTAACTCAATGCATTAGAAAAACTCAAATGTATAAAAGACTCTTTATACTTCATACAATTTTAGTGCGAATAAATCAATAAATAAGACATATTAGTTATTTGGTCATTTTTAAGTTATTTTTTAGACTTTAAAAGATGAGTAAAATCATTTTCTTACATTCTTTAAGAAATGATCAAAAGGATGCATGTGGTGCTATTTTTTAATGCTTTTATATGCTAAAGTAAGACTTATATTCTTGATTTTTTTAGTTTGTACTTCTACAAGTTGTATGGTTGATTACTTGAAATTGGATATTTTAACAATTTATCACTTCAAATTGTTGATCTTGAGTTTTTTATAACTTTATATTCTACAATTTTTACTTACATAGCTAGGATGGAGCAACCTATGCGATTTTTCTTAAATACATGCTATTTGTTTATGCTCTTTTATGTCTCTTTTTCCAAGTACGATTATTAATCCGTACATAGATAAATACTTGGTAAATAGAGTTTTTTCTCTATTTTTCCTACAATATGAGTATGTCATTCATCAACAACTATTTTTCTCTTCCAAACTTTTCTTCATAACAATTATTTAATATAACAGGTTCGACAATATCTCAATCATCAATAACTCTATACCAACAATCAAATATATAAATGTAATCTTTTATGAGGTAACCCTTAAAAACATTTTTATTAACAAATTATACTTTCATTCTATAAATAAATTCATGCAAAATACACTATCATATGTGCAAATGCATGGGTAACCTACTAGTTTAACTCTAGAGGTTGGAAAAAGTAGGGAGGTTCAATATCTTATTTTTTTTCACCCACAACACAGTAAGGAACATAGGGCTGCATGACTAGGAGTATAAATAATTATGGTTTAAACCATAAAATTGGAGGAACTGAATTGAACCAAACCATGAAATATGGTTCAATTCAGTTTCATGATTCGATTTAGTTATTTTTTTAAGGAACTATTTATATTCGATTTGATTCATGATTTTAGAAATTTAGGAATCAGTGGAACAAAACACATATTAAGGAAATAAATAGTAATAAATAATGGTGTATTGTTGTTTTAATTATTCAACCAATTTTTGCTTAAATTATCAATTGTATGTGAATTATAGTGTTATATGTTACTAAATTATTATTATGTTAGTGTTATATATATGTTATTAAAATTGTTATCATGTTGGTGATATATATGCTACTGCTCACTGTCTTGGTGATTTGGAATATATCTTGTAACTTTCATGATATTAAGTTTGAAACTAACATATATAATAAAATGTTGCACATGTATTATTATTATATGTTAATAATTGTAAATTATAATTTTATATGTGTTAGTACTAATTGACATATATGTTACTAAATTGTCATATATGTTATTAATCATGATTATATTGTTATATATATATATATATATATATATATATATATATATATATATATATATATCACCAATTGTGGATTGTAGCATTGTATATGTGCTCAATCTTTTTTTCCTAAATTAAATAATTGTTCTATATGTAACAAATAATTATGAGTTTCAATTTGTTTACTCATTTATTTACGATTTGTATTTTATGATAATAATAGTAATGTTTTTCCTTTTATTGACAAACAATGTCTATTGTAACATTTTGAACATTCAATTGATATAAGATTTAAAAAAACAACAACATGAAAATCATGGAACCAAACCAAACTATTCACGAGTTGTTTAATTCCTGCAATAAAATTTGTGGTTAATTGAGGTGAACTAAATCATATCTTTATATTTGGTTCAGTCACTTAATTATACCAAAAATCGAACCAAACTTTTATATACTTATACATGACTAACATTTTAATTAGTATCATTCATAAAAATCGAAACTTATAATATTTATCCTAATACAATACATGTGAATCCAATAATAACATATAAGTAGCACATTGATAGTGTCTATGTTAGGATTGTTATTAATGTTAAGTGTTAACCTGCATACTCTCTACATATCATTTTTTAATAGAGTAAATTATACTGACAACCCCTGAGTTTTAGTGAAATTACACAAACCACCCCTCACTCTTCTAAACTTACACAAACCTCCCATAGTTTTGTACTTTCATTACCCATCACCCCTGTATAAGAAATAAGTGTAATCTTTTAAACAAAAAATGTGATAAATGCAATTAAGTTAAACAAAACATGATATATTGTGTAGACAGGTCTAAATAATATACAAATAAATGAATATTTATTATTTTTTTGTTACAAAATGTATCAACAATTATAAAGAAATATTGTTTAAATCACTCTTATAATGAAGTTTAACGAACAAAAAATAATAAAGATATATTGATTTGTATATTATTTAGACTTGTCTACACAATATATCATGTTTTGTTTAACTTAATTGCATTTATCACATTTTTTGTTTAAAAAATTACACTTAATTATTATACAGGGGTGGTCAGTGTAATGAAAAGTATAAAACTAGTGGAGATTTGTGTAAGTTTAGAAAAGTGAGGAATGGTTTATGTAATTTCACTAAAACTCAGGGTGTTACTCTTTTTAATATATTTATCAACATTTTACTATTCTTGTTATATGAATTTTATTTAGTAACTTGTAGAGAGAGGGACTGACCGCATAGAAAGTTAATGCACTAAATTTCATAATATTAAAATAGGACAAAAATTTATATGCGGACATATAACATGCCATAATTGAAGATAAATATATTTATTTTTTTGTGTTATCATTTATATTTAATTTTTATTTAAAATTAAATTTATAATGTATATTAAAATTTTATCAGGTATATCTAAACATGTGTCTTTAGACAAGTCTATCATAAAAATAGATCCAACTAAATGGCACAACAAGAATGGCAAAATAAATCAATGAAGCAGTGTTGTGAAACCCGAGCCGGACGTCAAACCGGCAGAGATCCCGTATTAGGTTTAATCGGTTTAAACGGTTAAACCGTCCGGTCTGACCGCGTGATTTCGTACAAAATTAATAATTTTTATTTATGAATATATAGTCATATATAAATGTAAAACTTTATATATTAATAATTATGTATAATTATATTGAAATAATACTTCTTTATTTTTTTGGACCGTAGTAAAACAAAATATTAGAACATTGTCCCATTTTTTATATTTTTAAGTGAGCCGTCCGGTTTACTTCCCGGGTTAATCCAGTTTAAACGGTTTAACATGGTCGGACCGGATTTTTTTCGGTTCAAAGCGGTCGAACTCTTATTCGGTTAAGATAGCAAACCAGAACTGTTTTCAAGTCCGGTTAGCGGTCAAACCAGTCGGACCGTCTGGTCCGGTTCTAACAACACTGCAATGAAGCCTTTTTTTAAAGGTGTTTTTATTTAAAAAAACACGAATATTGTGCTTAGAACAACTGGGCTGGTTTCGGATATTGGAGGCCCAATCCAATAGAACATCGCAACCCGATTTTTAATTCGGCACATTTTGTTTACAAAAGCACGAACCGTAACCCGTTCTTCATCGTCGTTTTCTTTCGATCTTTTCCTTTTCGATGTTCAATATCTTTCTAATTGGTGTCAATAATTCTTGAATCCAGCTTCTATTTCGTTCAATTCCCATTATCTCCTTCCGTTTGATCCTAAAATCACCCCTTTTATTATCGTTATCGTATTCTAGGGTTAGGGTTTCGATCTGGTCCTTCAAGGCCTCACAATCGCCTCTCGTCGTGTGTATTCCGTTAATTTTGGTAGCTCCTGTTCATATTCACCTATAATTTCGCCTCAATTTGACATAATATCTGTACGCGTTTACGAATCTAGGGTTTCTGTTCAATCGATTTTTTCAATCTTCAAAACTTTTGAGGATTTCTGTAAATTATTTGAGGGGTTTGATTCCTTTCCATCTTGTATGAAACTTTCGCTGTCGTTGTGTTTTTAATTTCATAATTTCTGCTGCGTGTTGGGAATATAGGGTTAGGGTTTGAAATTCAATTTTCGGTTATTCTATTTCGTGAAATTGAGTTGGGAATACAGTCATAGGCGTTGAGAAACTAGCTTAATTGCCCAAATTCTCTCTACTTAGGCGTTTTGAATTTCGTTTGACCTTGAACTGTTCCACTTAGTTCTGCGTTAGCGGTCTGTGTAAAATTTGAAAGGTGAGAATAGTTTGTTATCACTGCTTTATTGTCAGTTATTATTTTTTTAACAATAATTGAGAGTTTTATTATTATTCTTGTAGCCATGGGTTTAATTTGTGTTTCTTTACATGTAGATTGTGATGTTGTGTGTTTTTGATATCCTGATGTACTTTATTTACATATTTTTGGGTGGGATCTTAACCTCATTGGTGTCTCTACTGTACTTAACTGAATATTTGGGTTGTAATGAAATTTGTTTTGCATGGCTTATTTTGTTTTTTACTGTAATTGTGACAAGTGACAAGGCCACAGTGGTCTGTTTTTTAAGTAAGCTCAACGACAACAATATTCACATGAGTATTAGTTCATTTCCTAATGTCATCTGATGTGACACCTTGGCCTTTGGCACTGTAATCATTACATTTCTGCATGCATGTTCATTCTACATGATGCACTTCAATGTACAGGGTTAGCCACTGTAAATTAAAATGTGCAGCCTAAGAGAACATTGTATCTTATTCCATTATTTATCCAATGAAATGTTGCTTTTGAATATTAACTCAATTATTCTATGACAGAAGTACAATGGGATATAAGAGATGTCTTGAGGTCAATGAATTTGAGGAACTTTCTTTGAACAATGCCAAACGTCTTGAGTCCAACAGTGAACTGCTTTCACTAACTGACAATCCGTTTGTGAAAAGTGTTATTTGTGGTAAATGTTTTTTATAATATATTTTAATCTGTTTGCTCTTTTTCAAACAGGTTAGTTTATGTAGCCATTGGCCTGATTGAAGTATTTTGTCTGATAGTTTATGTATAATAAAAAATATTCTTAATTTATTATAAAGGTCACAATGAGGATGGCTTTTACAATATTCAATGGTATGATACTATTCAAGCAGACACTGCCTCTGAAGCTCTTCCAGCTGGTGACATGAATGTTCAGACCAGTGGTCACTTCGGTAGCTGGTCTAGCGAAGATGATGCTGGGTCTGGGGCAACATCTTTATCATCGGTCTCTTCAGACTGTTTGGAATTTGATATTCCTCAGAAATCGTATGCTCCTTTAGATGACATATATTCAGCCCCCGATTGCTCCCCCAGAAAACCGGTTCCAATTGGTCCAAATCATCAAGCTGTTATTCCTGTCTGGAGTAGAAAAGTGAATAAGATACCAAATTTGGGCATATATAGTGTTGACAGTCCATCCTCTGGTTTGGTACCTGATCATGCTGCTCATGACAATGAAGAGAGACTCATGGGCACTTCTGTGCTCCCAATGCCTGACTCTAGCCTTCATTATTCTTCTAAGGGTTACAAGGGTGTAGATGGTAAATCAGAATGTAACTGCCTGGATCAGGGCTCCATCAGATGTGTTCGACATCATGTTAGGGAAGCGCGGGAAAATATGAGGAAGACTATTGGGATGGAGAATTTTATCAACTTGGGCTTTTGTGACATGGGAGAGGAAATTGCACTCAAATGGAGTGAAGAAGAAGAGGAGGTTTTTCATGAAGTTGTCTATGGCAATCCTGCATCATTGGGAAGAAATTTCTGGAAGCATTTATCAGCGGCATTCCCATCTCGAACCAGTAAGGAAATTGTCAGCTTCTACTTCAATGTCTTTATACTTCAGAGAAGGGCTGCTCAGAACAGATCCAGATTTTTGGATATTGACAGTGACAATGATGAATGTGATACAAGTAACCCACAGTTTTATGGTTGTGAAAATTCAGAAGATGACTCTGGTATCGAGTCTCTTGATGATCAAGATGTTCGTTTAGAAAACCTGGATTACTCTGATGAAGATGATGGTAACAGTGATGATGGCAATGAATTTGCTGGATATAATATGGTAAGCATCACTGAGGAAGGGGATGAGATTGATCAGAGGTCCTCAAAATGCAAGTCGAATTCACAGAATGAGAGTTGGAGCAATCCAATTCAGCACCTTGATGGGACTCAAGGGATTCTTAATGACGATTTCAGTGCCAACGATGATTCTTGCACGTCCTTTGAGTGCGATGCTAATATTGACATGTCTTGCTGTTCTCATGGTTTGCAAGATGCCAGCTCTGCTCCACAAGCTACGGAATTCATATGTGAGCAAACTCCATGCATGCCCGACAAACTTGACTTGTGTAGCCATGAGGTGGAGTATATTTATTTGTTGGAGCCAGAAAATGGTGAAGATTGCTATCCTGGGTACTCAACACGTTTGGATACAAATATAGATTTGTTACCTACTTCCAATTTGATAGAAGAGTTTTTTGGCATTGGTACTCCAGATAGAAAGACCTAAAGCAACTAAGGTGCTAACTCTTGTCATTTTAGGGCGCAGCAGGTTTAATGCTGCCCATCAAGATTTACATGATTGCAAGGAGCTCCATAATGGTGTTGGAGGGTAGTTATAAAATACCATGTCTATGGAAAAAAAATATTCTTTATTTTGTTTTTTTCTTTAATTTTATGTCACAGGAGTGGGTGGTATGTTTTTTTTGTTTATTTGTATATAATGAAGTGAAGTAGTGAACCTCACCATTCCCAAAAAAATTGGGTTCCCTCTATTCTTTTTTATCACCCCACAGTTTGTATTATAACGGGATGAAGAACGAACATGTATTGAATATAATTTCATGTTCTTGTATATTTTGTACAATGATGTATTGATTATTTCATATTAGATTCATGTTTATACCCAATGACTAAGTAGAGATGGACTCACCTTGCTTGACCCATTTACAAATGGACTCTTATATGATTCGCTTTTTCTTTTTCAAATCTAGGTTTACTAATATCTAAGGTTAGATAAAGATCAAATATTACTGAACTTAACATGACCATGTTAACCTATGACTTGTATTTTTATGTATGTGTTTAATTGTATTTAGATTAATCACATCTCTTTGATCAAAATAACAATATACTTACTCATATAATTTCAAATTTTCATTGTTTAACTGTGTTTTTTCAATTGTTTTGCCTAGTTCTTATTGTGCAAATGATTTATTATTAATTTATTACAATATGTATATCATGTTAGTTATCCATTAATCTTTTCAAAATATGTACATATACATATATGCAAATGATTCATAAAATATCTCTCTATATCATTTTACATATTAAATTACACATTTATAATAATAAGTAATTTTAATAATACTGTGTTTAAACTGGAATAATATTTAATTGGGTCTCATTTCGAGTTGAAAAGTTAATCTGATCAATATTTAATGTTCAAAAATTAGAATTAGAATTAAAAAAGTAGTTTGGTCCACAAATAGAATTGATCAAGTGAGTGAAAAGCCCTACCCGACTATGTTGACCTTTTGTTTGAGTGATTTTTAAGAGATGTTATACTCTTTGCAGTAAAAGAACTTGGGAGATTCACTACTAAGAGTAATTTTCCCAATTCAAAGAAAATGAAATCAGGATTAAAAAAAACTCTTCTACTCCAGTAGCAATCTCAAGAGCAACACTCATGGAAGAAGATTAAGATTTGACAATTGCCTATGCAACACCTTGGAATAAGTTGCTCATTAGTCATTACATTCAAATCATCTATTTCAATTGGCATTTGGTGTCACTTCTTTGGATTATTTATACTGACATTTTATTCCAAAGGAAATTTTTGATCAGAACCGAGTTTTAAGGTTGA
This sequence comes from Lupinus angustifolius, assembly GCF_001865875.1. NCBI lineage: Eukaryota > Viridiplantae > Streptophyta > Magnoliopsida > Fabales > Fabaceae > Lupinus > Lupinus angustifolius. The sequence continues at coordinate 9,789,158 of NC_032026.1, read as the reverse complement.
AAATTGGGATGGATTGTATAAATTTCGTTAAAAAATTGGGAGAGAATGAATTCGGTGTCTTTCATGCTTTTGGTTTGTTTTTTAGTGCAGGGGATAAGTTAGACACGAGAAATAATGAAGGGTAATTTTAGAGTTCCACTATAACTTTTAATAAATTTATTTTTGGTACTACCAATACGAATAATATCTTTTCACCTTATTACTTTTAGGATTCATGGTTATTCCTTCCAACAAGTGTCACTCTTAAGAGTCAAATCTTTAACCTTTTAATCATCCTGAGATTTAACAGAACCTTACATCAATAGATCAATGCCCTTATTGATAACTTTTAATAAATTTGAGAATTATAACTAGCATTGCCAATTTAGACAGTCTTATCCCTTTTCCCACAATGCCAGCCTAAACTTTGAGACATAATTTCTATGCATTCTCCATCCAATGATAATAGATGGAGAGTCCTTGAACTTAGTTCAAATTATCAATACTAGTTACCAATACTTTTATTTACTTTTTAAATAAATACAATGGAATATTTCCTAATTCAATTGCATACTATCGTAATATGGTGTCACGTTCACATCTATTGCTGCCTTAATACAAGTTAGAGTGCACATGGTGGCCTTTTAAAGATTGATTTATTTTCATGCTGAGATGTACTTTTACCACAAATCTTAATTTTTTTTGCCAGACATAGATGAGTTTTGTTTCTTTTTCCTTTCTCCACATGCCATAAACTATGCTTTTGCAGTCATTGACCGGCATAAAAATTTCATCTAGTGGAAGCCAAGTATATTTACACACGAGAAACATATTTTAACTGTTTACATTTATATATACACGCATATGAAAAACCATAATAGTAAAAGAATGTTAATCAATGTTTTAAGAGACTTGTCAAGGTATAAAAAAGAAGAAGTGATGAATATAGTTTTTCAATTTAAATTTCTGTTTACTAATTTTCTTAGCAAGTATATCCTTAAGGTACCCGTTCAAAATCTTCAATAAACAATAATTGTTCTTAATAAATTCCAGATTCATATGCATCTCATGAATTTGAATATATTTTTTTTTGGCTACTAAGGGTATTTCCTACACTTTTGGGTAAGGAACTAATCACTGTCATACTAACGGATGTTGTTCCCATAAATTAAATCATTAATCTTTTGGTCATCTTAAAAATCTAGCGGAATCTTAGACCACTAAAACAACATGATACATGAATTTGAATATGAATGGTAGATAATTTAGAATGTGAAAAAAAGTATGAAAGCAAGTGAGAAGGGGCACGTGCCCCCAAAGCCATTGCATATGGATCTGTTCGTTGATTGAGCTTATTTATCACCCAATAGAAAATTCACATGTTGATCCTTTTGAATCACTCCGTTTTCCAATTTTTATCTTCTGATTCTTAGCTTCTTCCCCCTTTATTCCCTCTTCAATTTCTCATTTTCCTCTCACTCTTTGAGGTGGAGATGCATGGTGTGCCAATAAGATAAATATTTGTCATTGAATGAGTCAATGATAGTGCTGCAATAATTATGGAGTTATTAACTATTCAGACAAAAAATAGAGAAGCTTTCTTTTTAACTCATATTTTTCATTACTCCAGGACAAGAGTCTTGCTTGAGCTGAAACACTCGCAACATAGTGAATTTAGCTTTTTCAATAAAGATTTTCTCTTACTTAAAAAAACCATACACTACTTAAACTTATCACTACCTTTTATTTGACTTTTCCTGCAATATTCTCCTTGTAGTTTTAGTTTTAAAAAGCTTTTTTATATGTTATTGTTGAGGTGATTGAAATATTATTGTATGAAGTTTCACATTCTAAAATATACTCATATAAAGCCTTCATATTGTGAAATATTAGAATGAAGAAGAGAAAACAATGTTATATATTGGACTCAAGTCCATTGTGATATATAACATGCATACCAATTAGAAGCATCCTATACGCCATAGGCCCATGTGTGCACTAAAACTTGTAATTTTTATTCTCTACTATATTTTTTATGGTCGCTCAACAATCTAGATGACGTTAATATAATTGGTTGAAGCTCATTAACAAACTCTCTTGTTTTTATTTTCTTCTACATACTATATGCCCTTTATATGATTGTTTGTCGTTAATATTATATAATGGTCATTTTTACTACACAAACAATTGATATTCATTACGTCAGAATAGCAAATCAACATCGCTTAAAATTGTCATTTAACATCGCTTTTATGGCGCTTTCTATGTGAGTGCAGTAGTACATAAGATTATATTCAACAATATTTTTTGTAGCGCTGTAGAAAGTAGATGTTTAACAGCGTTCACTGAAGCAAGCGTTGTTAAATGTCTACTTACTAAATAAGACAATATATCTCTCATACATTCAATCAAACAATGACTAGCATATCCAACTCCACTACATTTACAATAGATTTGTTAAATCACCAACGACTTCAACTACATTCAACCTTAACAGATTCTAATATTATAAAATAACATGAGTAATGAGATCTTACGCAAATTGTTCATTTTTTCTCCTCCAATGTTCACCATAGCCAAAAACCTAGAAGACCATAGGTGCACAACTTCACAACAAATAAAGATCACACTTTTAGTGAATAGAGAAATAAATAAGCTAAAATAAGATAACGATTTACCTTATGCTTGAAGAGAAAAACCAAAAATCGATAACTTCACCATAGCTGTATAACTTCACAACAAATAAAGATCACACTATTAGTGAAGAGAGAAATAAATGAGCTAAAATAAGATAATGATTTACCTTATGCTTGAAGATAAAAACAAAAAATCGATAACCTGCTTGAAGAGAGAAACTAAAAACAAAAGAGAAAAAAAATGTAACTTATGGAGAAGAAGAAAAGTAAGAGAACTAATAAATTGAGTGATATATATTATTGTGTGAGGTTTTGTTTTTGAATTTGAAAAGATTTTCGCTCACTAAAACAAGCGTTTAACAGCACTTATTAAAGAAGTGTTGTTAAACATATGAAGACATTTAACAATGTTTTCTTCAATAAGTGCTGTAAATATAAAACTTTTAATATTGTTTGTTGAAGAAATGCTGTTAAATATATGAAATATAACTTTTAACCGCGCTTATTGAAATAAGTGTTATTAAAGATAATAGAATCACTTTTCCTCTTCCACCTTTCACTCTGGTCGTGTTCCATTTATTAAGTGCCATCATGCATCATTAATAGGTAATAACCCAGATCCCCTTTTCTGCTTCTCACGATTTGAATCCACCAAAGCTGAGGCTCGATTGAATTTTCAGAACTATGTCTCCGAGGATAAAAATAATCAGGTAATTATCATTTAGCTTATTAAAGTTTAACACTTAACCGAATAAGCACTATATAGTTTATAATATAATTACTATAGCATTGTAGCTTAACAGCTTATCATCTATACTGTTAGTATAATTGGTCTAACTTCATATTTAATAGTGTTTTCTTCAATAATTGTCGTTAAATATAACACATTTAACAGTCTTATTGAGGAAGTGCTGTTAAATATATGAAGTATAACCTTTAACAACCTTATTGAAGAAATGTTGTTAAATATATGAAGTATAACCATTAACCGCGTTTTCTTCAATAAGCGCGGTTAAAGATAACACATTTAACAACGCTTTCTTCAATAAGTGTTATTAAAGATAGCACATTTAACAACGCTTATTGAAGAAGCGTTGTTAAATATATGAAGTATAACCTTTAACAGCACTTGCTTCGATAAGGGTCGTTAAAGATAACACATTTAACAATGCTTTCTTCAATAAGCGCTGTTAATTCTCTTCCGCCTTACATTTAACAGCGTTCAACACATAAACATTGTTGAATGCGCGTTATTAAATATCAATTTTGGCATAGTGATCAGAGTCCTTGATAAATGTCTCTTAAGTAAGGCACCAAACTCATAGTGGACAAGGTCAACATAATTAATAACTTTGGATCGTGGAAAGTGAGTTGAAGCACATGTTCAAGGTTTGTCAAAGGCACGACATGAGGATGCCAAATGATTTGAAGGAGAATAAAATATGACATGACCATGGTAGAGATCACAATTTTGTTGTGTCCAAAACTTAGAAATCCATGTATTAGAATTCGACCCAAATGGAGCATTAGTATATTGGACAAGTGCTAATTAAATATCTCTAAATGTTAGAGAGGATAATCTTATTTGATATGAGATATGATGTATCTGTGTGATGTGTTTGCAGCGTCATGACAAATGATCTTAAATGCTAAAGGATCCACAAAAGCACACAACACTGTTGACTTTGATGAAGGGTGTAATACAAGAATTGACTTATATGAAGGGTGTAACACAAATAGCGGTAGAGATGCATGTTGTGACATTGACATTGTCTTAGGTGTAAGGGTGTGGCATGATTATTGGTTGATATTGACACAATTTGTAGACTATGAGTATACTACTTAAGAATGAGTATGATAGTTCTGTTGAATTGTGATCGTTAGAGTAGACAATGGTGGCCTGTAGCATTTGAGACTTCCTAAGAAAACTCCATGATTCAGCTAAGTTGAATATTGAAGAGGGTAGTTGTAGCTAAACTTTGGTGTATATGTTCCATTTTTCGAAAGACTTCCTATAAATAGAGATCTAGGTAGCATGTTCTCTTAGATGGCGATACGAGAAACTACAATACATGTTTGAAGAGTTACACTCTAGGTAACATTAGCAATGATATCAGAAAGTGTTGAAGGGGATGGGAATCACCTATGACGGTGTCCCAAGCCAATCATATAATAACATGTGGATAAAATAAAAAATTTAAAAACAAAAAGTAATAAAATAGAGCACTCTAATTGGTTTGGGACATGAAGTGAGACACCGTTTGAGACAGATGATCTCCATCCTTGAAAGGGAGTATGCTCTTATATGATGGAACTCATAAAGAGAGTTACATATTAAACATGTGAAGCTATATATTTGTTAAGATGAAGATTATTTTGTAGATTTCCAAATGAGTTAGATATTTATCTATTTCAAGCAAGTTTTAGATTGTTAGGGATGTTTGCAATATATTATTATATGAAGTCTCACATTATCAATTATTGGAATGAATAAGAGAAATAATATATATATATATTCAACTCAAGTATATTGTTATAACATGCATCACTTAGAAACATATCATGAGTTGTGGGCATATGAGTGTGTTATATATTGTAATTCTTATTAGCTATAATATTATTTTAGTAATTACTCAATATTATTGAAAATGTAGGTACAATTGACTAAAACTCATTAACAAAATCTGTTATTTTCTTATATTCTATTTATTTTATATTTTTTGTTTAATTGCTTATGGCCAATGGTACACAATGATCACTTTCATTGTATTAAAATTATAAATAAGCCTTAATTTCAATCATGAAAGAAATGGCCCAAAAAGAATTACCAAATGGTGGAAAATATCTCAATTATACATATGCTTAAGTGATTGTGAGATTCATACTTATTTTTATCACACAAACCCAACTCAATTGGATACCTCACGTCCGAACTTTTTCTTTTTATTCTTTTTCCATCAATGATGTCTCTCCACCAGATTTAAAAGCAAATCCTTTCAAGGGTAGAGATTACTAAGATAAATTTTAAATTTTGACTAAAAGATATTTTTAAATATACAATAGATGTCAAACATCTGACACTATATTTTACCCAAAAAAATATATCTGACACTATACTGAAAAGAATTCAATTATTAACAAGTATTTTTTGTCATTTTCATTTTTAGTTTAGCTCATGCTAAACCAATATAAAATTAACGGCATATACCCTTATCATCTCGTCCGAGTCAAACGCCTAAGGGGGGATTATTTTTTCAATAGCATCTTTTATTTAAGACTTGCAATTAAAATTCAATATTACTACTAATTAATAAGTTAATAAATATTTTGGATGTTATAAATTAAATTGATAGAAACATATTTTAGAAATATATGGCTATTAAAATGGACATCTTAGCAATAGCACTTGAGTAAGGCCACCAAAACCTTATGTCGAACTTCAATCAATTATGAACAAAGAGAATGGAAATCTTTACACATCGTTGGTCACAAATAATCAAATAAAGAACATAGAATAAATAGAAGAGAATAAACAAAAGAATTTGTTAATGGGTTCGGCCAATTGCGCCTATATCTCCGGGAGCGTCGAACGGCTGCCAAGATATTATTAGAGAATAAAGATTACAAACCCTAGCACACCCATAGGCCTACCTGCCCATGAGTGTTTCTAATGGGTACTTGAGTCTAATATATAACATTGGTTACTCTACTCTATTCTAATAGTAGACAATGTGAAATTAACATAATAACATATTTCAAGTATCACAACAAAAATAATTTCCTAATAATATGTGATATATTTTACAATCCAATTTCTATGTCTTCCAAATATTTATTGGATAGCAAAGAATACATGACATAATGGTGCCATATGCAATAAAAGATATGTTAAATGCAATCTCCTTGTGTCCTCCTCATGTATTATAAGCCACAAAATAAGAATAAAAATATATGTTAAATGCAATTGAATTTTCAATATGGGGGAGGGGAACTAAAGAAGGAGCTCCAATCAATAAAGTTTATGGATTCTAACCTATAGTTTGTGGGAGCAATGCATGAAAGTAAGACATTTTTATATCAATTTTTTTTGTGTGCCCCAAATTTTTTGTGCGAGTATAACATCTTAGTAACAAAAAAAAATCATATATGTGAAATTGAGGATCGAAAGTCAATGAATATGTTCAGGGTCCAACTATCTAAAATGGACTTTATTAATCTCAATTAAACTAGGTAATAATATTAATAATTTAAATTATTTACTCATACACCTTAATAATCAATATTAGGTCCTTATTTTATAATATTATTATTGTTGAAATTATGAATATTGCTAGAAATTGCATTGGGGTTTCATAGCACAATTGTCTCAAATCTGGACATGACCAGTCAAATTGAGAGTTAGTGTCATTATAAAGAGTAATAATATATCTTCCAATATTTCCTCTTATATTGTAGGTGAATCATTCATATTATTTGTAAATTAACTACTAATAAATAAAGTATTATTTTATATGAAATATTTCTTTTTAGAATGTAATATCTATGTACTAATAATGTAAAAATGTATACATAGTAAATATATCATCTACCTTTATTTGAATTACTTGAAGAGTCAATGATAATATAAAAACTCTTATATTGTCTATGTATATATATTTTTTCTCTACTTTTTATTCATTTTCTTCAAAATAAATATTTGCCATGTTGACCAAATTTTAACCTATTTAGGCAATTCTTTTTTGCTCGATGCCAAATGGAACCAAATTAGACCGGATCAAAATATCAGCATATATTAAAAAGACTTTCAGAAGTAGGTCCACCCACGTATCAGATGGGCTAGGACCGAACCAATAACATGACTTATTAATTTATTTTCTTTAGGGTAGTTGTTTTGAATTTAAAAGATCGGTCATACTCGAACATAGAAGTTAATTCAAACAATACATTATACAGATAAAATTTGATCAATTTAAGTATATTCTTATATCATGCATGCAATTCTCCTCCGACTAAACACACGCAGCCAAGAGATATATAAACGAAAGAATCAGTCATAGTTTTTGCTTATTATTGTTCTTCATGCCACCACTAGTAGCAACTAGGAATCCCAAATCTTCCAAATTTGATTTTTCCCACATTCAAAAACACATTAAATTCTGATCTTTTTATTGTGAAACGGAAATTAAGGAGTCTATTCCCTTTTTGTGGGTCGGATCTTGTACTTATAGAGCTGTCACATCTCAACATTTTGATTCTCTTCTCATCATCATCACCACCTTCTTATATTGAAAGAAACTTTGTGATCTCAATTTTATATCTTCCTCAAATCTCAACCTTCACCATTTGTTGCACCCAATGATGGAATGTTTATTTCCCTTGAAGATTTGAGGTATGTATTTATGTGATATAGTTATAAAAAATTGATCTTTTTTACTTTGTTGGGTATATAATTATATAAACATATTTGGATTAGATATTCAGATTCATCAATAATACTATGGAGGAGAGGAATTTTGTGTGCAAGTATTGTAGCAAGAGATTTCCTTGTGGGAAGAGTTTAGGTGGTCACATAAGGACTCATATTACTGAAGAAAGGAACAACAATAATAAGAATAAGAATAATAATAATGGTGCTGAATGTGATAATCTTAACTTTGATGCTGCTGTTAGAAGGAAAAAGAAGAGAGATTTATGGAGTGAAGATGGTTATGGTTTAAGAGAAAACCCAAAGAAAACAATGAGGTCTGTGAATTCCAATGGCACTTTGGAACAACAACAAGAGGAGGTGGTGGTGGAGAAGTTCTGCAAAGAATGTGGAAAAGGGTTTTCATCATTGAAAGCACTTTGTGGTCACATGGCTTGTCATTCTCAGAAGCAGAAGAAATTGGTTTTGGATAGTGAATCTGATACTGAGGAGATTTGTGATGTTTCAAAGAATCCAAGGAGATCCAAGAGAATGAGGTTCAAGGCCATTAGCCTTGGAAATAATCAGAGTTATTCTTCTTCTGTTCCTTTGGTAAATGGTTCTTCTTCTGTGTCAGAGGTGGAACAGGAGCAAGAAGAGGTTGCAAGGTGTTTGATGTTGTTGTCCAAAGATTGTAGCCATAAGGGTCCTTTTGCATTGGTTAATGAGTCTTCTGAGAACAACTCAGTTGTTGTTGAGGCAGAAAAATCATCACATGTTGATATGAGGTTTTGTATAAAAAATGGTAACAAGTTTGTCTCTAATGGTTATGAAACTTATGATCCTGTGGAGAACAAGGTGCTGAAGTTAAAGTCTACTGATAACTCAGATTCTGGCTATTACAGATATGGTCCTCAAGCCAAACTGGCAAAATCAGATGTTGCAAATGACGAATTTAAGTCCAAGTTTGAAAATTACAATGTCGAGTCGAGGAAGATGCTGAACATGAATAAAGGGGTTAGCAAATACACTGTAACTTCATTTAAGAAATCAGTGAAGGAGGATTTGAATTATGACAGAACGAATGGTACTACAAGGAAGTTTGATTCTAAAAACATAGCCAATTATGATTCTTTTGACCATAGCAAGAAGGACACAGAATATAGTTTTGGCAATGATGAAATCTATGAGACTGATGAAAAAGGATGGAAGTATGAAAGTTTGGCTTATGATTCAACAGATGAGAGTGATGAAAGCAGCTCAGACACTGATTCTTTACCTATTCCAAAGTCTCATAGTAAGAATGTTTTCAATGGAAAGAACACTAGCAAGGCTAAGAAGAAGTTAAAGTCAAAGAAAAGCAAGGAATTTGAGTGTCCAATCTGCTACAAAATTTTCAAGTCAGGCCAAGCCTTAGGAGGTCACAAAAGATCTCATTTTGTTGGAGGTTCTGAAGAAAGTTCTATGGTCATAAACCAAGGTCTTTGCTTTATTGATCTCAATCTACCAGCTCCTGTTGATGAATAGAAAAATGGGCATTCTTGGTTTTGCATCATTTTGAAGCATCATGAATACATGGAATTCTGAAAATGTTTGTCTTTATCTATATGATGAAAGAAAAGCAATTGCAATGTATAGCCATGTGGGTGGTAAATGGTTTTTGTTCTAAATTCCTTATATCTTTTATTTGTTAGGAAGTAGTTGTTTCATTTTCATGTTAATGGAACATGGCAATTTGGTAGTATCTCAATTGATATTTTTGTTTCTTCTTATATCCAAGAATATTATGAGAATTCCATTCCTTTGCTGCAAATAATATGTTCAACCTTCACCAATTTTATTAATGTTGAGAACATATGTCTGTCTTGGTTTCTCATTTTTGGGTTCTCCAAATTTTTACCCTTATGTGGAAATTTAGAAAAAAATAGTTTTATGCCTTCATTGATTCATTGCCATTGCATCTTGATAAGCAATGACTAAAATAATATTGTATCATTTTCAATCCAGCTTTCATATCTTATTCTCATATTTCAATATGGTCAATCTATTACCGATATGATATTGATCTAGTAGTGTAACGCCCAAATAGATTCTCAAATAGACTAAAAAACCAAATATTCAATTCGTGAGAGTGATACTTATTAGTAAGGACAATCGCACATTTCAGAAAGGATTAGTTCATTGTCCATAAGTTGATATGACATTTTATTATACCAAAATATTTTCAATCCATTATAGTCCCATCATCAAAAAATTATACTTTGATCTAAATTATCCTTTGGCATTGAGAAAGAGCAAGTGGTTGAATATTTCTTGAGGTTGAAGATTTCACAAGGGTAATTAGTTTGTAGGATTATGAGGGCACAAAGAAGAGTAATTTTTATGCCTTTTTCTCCATGCCAATTTTACTATGTTTTGTTCCCTAACTATCCAATTCTTTTACCCATTGGGATGTATGAGAGGACCACTTGTATTATATTAGCTCTTAGTTTCATGTGGGAACATAATACAACTTGGGTAGAATTCAGAGGCAATATTTAAGAACCAAACTCACATATGAACACAAGATAGATAACTTTTGGAATCATTGCAAAGAGAAAATAAACAAGGGAATTGGGTAGATAGCACGATTTTTCTGGATAATTTTCATATCAAGTAATGAGATTCAAAGCACCTAGTAAGGTAATGTTTAAGATGAATCATTTGGTGAAGGGTCCACCGGTGGACCATAGAACCATGACTATTAATGTTGCAAAAAATTGATTTATGGTAAAATTTTGAATGTATACCTTTTCAAGATGATGATGGCTCATAAGTTATGAGATTATTATTGATAATAATAATAAATTGATATTTGACAATAATACCTTTTTATTTTATGGAAAACAATAATTCTTAAGATTTTTTCCTAACTACGTCATACCACACATATCAAGAATACTAAACTATAGTAATGACTAATGATGTTCTCACATTTTTTCTCAATGTATTTTCCCAATCATAGTAACTTCCTGTTATTATAACATTTTCCATATTAATATGATTTGGGGTTGTTGGAATGGAATACAATATACGTTGTCTGTACCAAAAAAATTCAATATATGTTGGATTTTAGTGGAAACTAAACATAAGAAAACTGGTGTAACATTGATAATAAGTTTATAAGTTTATTGTATCATTTATGTTTTAGCCCTACTTGTATGTTTAATTTCATTTTAATCCTCAAAATATATATTGCTCCGTCTATACATATACCAAAATTTAAAGAGTGTAATATTTATACATTGACTGTGTAAAGATCTATATACAGTTAATATATTATTCATCATTCATTTGTATTACTTTTATCTAAGAGTTAATGTTGATTGAAAATAAAAAGTGAATAATACAGTAATAATATAAAGAACTCTCACGCCTTTGGGCATACATCTTTTTCCTAAATTTAAATTGATTTTGTCCTTGAGGAATTGCAATCGATGAGATTTTTATGTATCTATTTGTGGAAACGGAGAGATTTTCTTGATCATCAAGAAAAAGGAAAATATCCTATATTTTTAGAATGTTTATACAAAGAGATAAAACGTAATTAAGATTTATATTGTCAATGTGTGAAGTACGGATACTGATATGTGTGTCGGGTACGATACGTATACGATACATCGACATGTATTTTTTCCAAAATATAGGATACGATACATTCAGGGATACGCGTATAAAATAATAAAAACACATAAAATATGATAAAATTATAAGTGTAAATCAAAATATCTAAAGTAAAAAATATGGAAATTTAAAATCACTGCCCTCCATAACAAATTTATCTTATTCTATTTTAATGAAAACGAATCTATACTAAAATCATTGTCCTCCATAACAAATATATTTTATCCTATTTTAATAAAAACGAATCTATGTTATCATGTTTTATTAGAAACAAATCTATCTTATCCTGTTTATTGGAAACGAATCTATCTTATCCTGTTTTATTTAGAAACGAATCTATATATCCTATACTTTACTGAAAACGAATCCATATATCCTATATTTTATTGAAAACGAATCGAATACGTATCTTAATATTTATTTATTTTATTTTTTTAATTTTTGGATACTCTATGGATACGTATCTTTCGCGAATCCGAGCGTATCCGTGTCGGATACGTATCGGACACCGACACATGAGGGTGTTTGACGAATCCGTGTTTCATAGTTCTCAATTACAACAGTTAATATTTGATGTAATTCAATTTTATTGTAAATATTGAACACTAGGATAGTGAGGAGTGGTATGATGTAATTCAATTTTATTGTAAATATTGAACACTAGGATAGTGAGGAGTGGTAGCAATAAACATCACAATTTTAATGCTCAAACAAAACAGGGAAACTAGCCTGTGGATTAACAATTTAGAAGACATTTCAATGGGAAAATTCATGGGGAGGCCGGGAGGGGTATGTGGACTATTTTATTACCTCTTTGATAACACTTTTTTTGTTATTATTAAATTAGTGCATTTTCTGGTTAATGGTGTTCGCTAGGAATAATATCTTATATTCTAAAAAAATGTATCACTCTATGTGTTGTTTGTGATTGGTCACAAAAATACTTAATTATTAAAATATATTTTTTAACCAATTACAATCAATGGTACACATAATGACACAATGTATAGGACACTAGTTGTGCTCCTTATTTCTTATGCATGACTCTTAATTTTTTTATAACGACTAACATTGGCAATTAGGGTCGCCCTGCTCATGTCCACATAATGCCCATCAAAATTAGTGTTGGACCAGACTACGACCGGGGAGCCTCCAACCACTGGGGAGTTCCATTGTTACATGGGTATGGGAAGAGTGAAGAGTCACAAGTGAGACATCACGTCTTGAACCAAAACCTTAAGGCATTAGTTCCATGGGGCTTTCCTACTTATAAAGTCTTTCACTCTTCCTAGCATATCCAATGTGGGACTTCACACTTGAATAAACCCAACAATCTCCCCCTCAAGTGTGGGCACCACACACTTTCCGGTCCGCTCCCCCTTGAATAAACCCACACATTTGAATAAACCCAACAATTGGCTCTGATACCATTGTCTAGAAGATTGTTTTAAGCCATATAAGGATTTCTTCAGTAAGCAAACATGATCTTCCTTCCCTTGAACTTCAAATCCTTCAGGTTGTTTCATATAGATTTGTTCCTCCAACTCACCATGCAAGAATGTTGTTTTGACATCTAGTTGCTCAAGTTCCATATCAAATTGAGCTACAATGGTAGGTAGGATGTGAATAGAGCTATGTTTTACCACAAGGGAGAAAACTTCATTGAAATCAATTCCTTCTCTTTGTGTAAAACCTTTGGACACTAATCGCGCTTCGAATCTTGCATCTTCAACTTCAGGAATTCATTCCTTCTTCTTGAAGACCTATTTGCATCCAACAACCTTTTGAGACTTTGGTCATTTCACAAGAACCCAAGTATGATTCTTATAAGGAGACTCAATTTCCTCTCTCATGACAGAAATCCATTTGGAAGCTTCTTTATTGTTGATAGCTTCTTCATATGATTGTGGCTCACAATTGCTGATATCATCAGCAACATTTAGAGCATAAGACACCAGATCAGCATAACCATATTTCTCAGGAGGTTTTATATGTCTCCTTTGCCTATCCCTAGCCAACTGATAATGTTGCAATTGGGATACATCACTACTAGTAGATGCATCATGAACTTCTTCTTCTTGATCAAATGTATTTTCCTTNCTCCACCTCAAACTCCACCTTCTCCGAGATACTAGGGTCTTTGTTTTCACTTGAAGACTCTTTATGAGGCTTTAGCATTTCAGCTTCATTAAAAGTAACATCCCTACTAATAATACATTTTCTTTTCTCTGCCCACCAAAACTTATATCTTTTTACACCATCAGGATATCCAAGAAAAATGCATTTCAATGCTCTTGCATTAAGTTTACCTTCTTTATTATGAGCATATGTAGGCCAACCAAATATCCTCAAATTATCATAATTTGCAGGAACACCCGACCACATCTCTTCTGGAGTTTTAAAGTCAATAGCCATTGATGGACATCTATTGATCAAGTAACAAGTTATGTTAACAGCTTCCACCCAGAATTGTTTTGGCAATCTAGCATTTGACAACATACACGTTGTCCTTTCAAGTAAGGTTCTGTTCATCCGTTCTGCAAGTCCATTTTGTTGAGGAGTGTGCCTCACAATATAATGTTTGACAATACCATGATCCTTGCAAAATTTTTTGAATTCTCTGCTACAAAACTCTAGGCCATTGTCAGTTCTCAGTCGCTTGATCCTCCTCTCAGTTTGCTTTTCGATCAAGGTTTTCCACTGTTTGAACTTCACAAATGCTTCACTTTTGTGTTTCAAAATGAAGATCCAAACATTCCTTGAATAATCATCAATGAAAGTTAGCATATATCTAATACCATCATGAGAAGGTACTTGGGAAGGACCCCACAAGTCAGAATGTACATAATCCAATGTGCTTTTTGTTCGATGAACTGCATTGTTGAATTTTATTCGGCATTGCTTTCCAAAAATGCAATGTTCACAGAAGTCTACCTTCCCGACTTTTTGACCACATAGTAATCCTTGCTTGGCCAACTCGGCTAGACCTCTTTCACTGACATGACCCATTCTTAGATGTCATAATTTGGTGACATCAGAATCAGATGTTGAGGATACAGCAACAACACTCGTGATTGTGTTTCCTTGTAACATATATAGGCTATTCTCTTTCTTTCCTTTCATTACAACCATAGCATCTTTAGATATTCTTATAGCTCCACCTTCACCTTTGTAGCTATAACCTTTTGAATCTAGTGTTCCAAGGAAATCAAATTTTTATTTAATTCTGGAACATGCCTTACATCTGTCAACGTCCTTACGATTCTATCGAACATCTTGATTCTAATTGTGCCGATTCCAATGACCTTGCAGGGAGCATTATTTCCCAAAAGGACCTTGCCCCCAACTAAGGGTTGGTAAGTTGAAAACCAATCCTTAATGGGACACATGTGATATGAGCATCCAGAATCATGTACCCATTCATATTTTGAATCATGCTCTGAGAGTATTAGTGCATCTGCACTATCATAGTCATTTGCTATAGCTGCATCTCCATATTCATAATCTTTTCCTTGCCTTTGTGCTCTGGAAAATTCTTTCTTATATGCCATTCCTTGTGACAATGAAAGCATTTATACTTTCTAGTTTTCGCTTTAGACTTGGACCTAGATTTCCCTTTTTCACCAAATTGATTTCGCCTCTCTGTTCTTCCTCTAGCAAAAAGACTATCACCTGAGC
>NC_032026.1:9772159-9773698 GCF_001865875.1 Lupinus angustifolius | reverse complement strand
CATTCCCTTTTACTTAAAAACCAAGAATCACAAAACTTCTCCTCCTAAAAGCTGGGTAACCACCCCCACTTCATTTAGGCATTATCTCCCATTCAAATTAATTTATTGTTTGAATGTAAACTTTTTTTTTTTATTACTTTTTTATTTTCGGATTAAATATATATATAAATAGTTATAATAGAAATCAGTTTCTGGGTATTTATAAAAATAATAATTCTTATTACATAAAATAAAATAAAAAAACCTACAATAATAATATATGTACATGAATAGTGTGATGAGTTGATAATTAAACTTGAATACCAAAATTCTTCACAAAATAACTCTAATAAATATACACTGGAGTTCATTATAAATGTTGAACATTGGACCGGACAAAAGTGAGTATTTTGTCAACCATTATAAGCATGCCTTCCCCTTATTTTTTCAACTTCAATTCAGTGAGAAGTTTCCCTATCCAAGAAGCTTATTGAGCAGCAGTACAAGCAGAGATATACTTTGCTTCACAAGATGAGAGTGCCACAACATCTTGTTTCTTTGAAGACCAAGAGATTGGTGCCTCACCAAGAAAAAACATGTAGCCACTTGTGCTTTTTCTGTCACATTTATCCCCACACCAATCTGCATCACTGAATCCAAGCATTATGTGATTTTTGTCACTGTTTTTGATAGGAAGTATCAAGCCAAACTCCAATGTCCCCTTCACATATCTGAGTATTCTTTTAGCTTGCATCAGATTGGATTTCTTTGGTGACTCCATGTGTCTACTTATCACACCTACACCATATGCAATATCTGGCCTTGTGTTGCAGATGTATCTTAGGCAACCAACTATCTGCCTATAGAGAGTGTTATCAACTGCAACATCTTGTTCTGGTTTCTCACAACCTACATTAGCTTCAATAGGTGTAGAGTCTGCATTGCATCCTTCCATATTGAACCTCTTCAATACATCATTGATGTACTTCTGTTGGTGCATTAGGATTCCCTCTTTGACTCTTGAGAATTCTATACTAAGGAAATAGGATAACTCTTCCAAGTCACTCATTTCAAACTCAACCTTCATTTCTGCTTTGAACTCACAAATTTCCTCAAGCTTAGTTCCAGTTACTAGTAAGTCATCCACATAGAGACAAATTACTAGAAGATTCTGAACAGTTGAGCCTTTCACATATACACCATACTCTGATATGCATTTCAGAAAGCCAAGCTTCAATAGGAATCCATCTATTCTTTTGTTCCAAGCCCTTGGAGCATTCTTGAGACCATAAAGGGCTTTATGCCTGCTTGAGACCATAAAGGGCTTTATGTAGTTTGTATACTTGATGCTCTTTGCCAATTACTTCAAAACCAGGTGGTTGTTTGACAAATACCACCTCATCTAATGTTCCATATAAAAAAGCATACTTAACATCCATTTGGTGTATGTGCCAATTGTGATAGCTTGCCAAGGAAACTACTAATCTAATTGTTTCCAACCTTGCAACAGGTGCAAAGACTTCACTATAGTCAAGACCTTGCTTTTGTAAGAAACCTTTT
>NC_032026.1:9771366-9772059 GCF_001865875.1 Lupinus angustifolius | reverse complement strand
TGCTTTGTGCTTCACAATTTCACCCTTTGGATTCACCTTGATCTTATATACCCATCTAACATCAATAGCTTTCTTATTTTCTGGTAGGTTAGTTAGATACCAAGTGTGATTCCTTTCAATAGAGCTGAGTTCTTCTCTCATAGCTTGCATCCACTGACTTGATTTCACTGCCTCATGAAAACTTATTGGTTCCATTTCAGCTAAGAAAGCCATGTGCACCAATTCTCCTTCTGCAGTGATGCCTGAGTCATAGAAGATCTCATAGTCATTCAACCTTGTTGGTGGTTGTCTTGATCTATGGGAACTTCTTTCTGGTCGAGCATCTATATCTGCTATAGCTGGTTGTTGTTGGACTTCATCATCTATATGCATTGTAGCACTTCTTTCTTGAACACTATTCTGTCCAGTCCAATCCCAACATTGAGTCTCATCAATCTTTACATCTCTGCTCACAACAATTTTCTGATTCAAGGGATTAAACAACCTATAAGCACATGTGTAGTGATAGCCAAGCAGAATCAATTTCTCACCCTTGTCATCAAGCTTTCTTCTCTGCACATCAGGTATATGTTTGTAACAAACAGAACCAAAAATTCTGAGATGACTTATATTTGGTTTCTTTCCTGACCAAGCTTCCTCAGGGGTGATGTTCTCAAGTCTACTAGATGGACATCTATTCAAGATGTATGCAGA